>NC_053027.1:469885887-469898613 GCF_003073215.2 Triticum urartu
CCCTATTATCACTGGGAAAGGACACCGCAAGATTGAACCCAAAGCTAAGCACTTCTCCCATTGCAAGAAAGATCAATCTAGTAGGCCAAACCAAACTGATAATTCAAAGAGACTTGCAAAGATAACCAATCATACATAAAAGAATTCAGAGAAGATTCAAATATTGTTCATAGATAATCTTGATGATAAACCCACAATTCATCGGTCTCAACAAACACACCGCAAAAAGAAGATTACATCGAATAGATCTCCACAAGAGAGGGGGAGAACATTGTATTGAGATCCAAAAAGAGAAAAGAAGCCATCTAGCTAATAACTATGGACCCGAAGGTCTGAGGTAAACTACTCACACTTCATCGGAGAGGCTATGGTGTTGATGTAGAAGCCCTCCGTGATGGATGCCCCCTCCGGCGGAGCTCCGGAACAGGCCCCAAGATGGGATCTCGTGGATACAGAAGGTTGCGACGGTGGAATTAGGGTTTTGGCTCTGTATCTGATCGTTTGGGGGTACGTAAGTATATATAGGAGGAAGGAGTACATCGGTGGAGCAACAGGGGGCCCACGAGGGTGGAGGGCGTGCTTGGGGGGGGGGGGGGTAGGCGCGCCCCCTACCTCGTGGCTTCCCTGTTGGTTGCTTGACGTAGGGTCCAAGTCTCCTGGATCTTGTTTGTTCAAAAAATCACGTTCCCGAAGGTTTCATTTCGTTTGGACTTCGTTTGATATTCCTTTTCTTCGAAACCTTAAAATAGGCAAAAACAACAATTCTGGGCTGGGCCTCCGGTTAATAGGTTAGTCCCAAAAATAATATAAAAGTGGATAATAAAGCCCAATAATGTCTAAAACGGTAGATAATATAGCATGGAGCAATCAAAAATTATAGATACGTTGGAGACGTATCAAGCATCCCCAAGCTTAATTCCTGCTCGTCCTTGAGTAGGTAAATGATAAAAAAGATAATTTTTGATGCGAAGTGCTACTTGGCATAATTTTAATGTAATTCTTCTTAATTGTGGCATGAATATTCAGATCCGAAAGGTTCAAGATAAAAGTTTAATATTGACATAAAAATAATAATACTTCAAGCATACTAACAAAGCAATCATGTCTTCTCAAAATAACATGGCCAAAGAAAGTTATCCCTACAAAATCATATAGTCTGGCTATGCTCTATCTTCACCACACAAAGTATTTAAATCATGCGCAACCCTGATGACAAGCCAAGCAATTGTTTCATACTTTTGACATTCTCAAACTTTTTCAATCTTCACGCAATACATGAGCGTGAGCGATGGATATAGAAATATATGTGGAATAGAATGGTGTTTGTGGAGAAGACAAAAAAGGAAGAAGATAGCCACACATCAACTAGGCATATCAACGGGCTATGGAGATGCCCATCAATAGATATCAATGCGAGTGAGTAGGGATTGCCATGCAACGGATGCACTAGAGCTACAAGTATATGAAAGCTCAACAAAAGAAACTAAGTGGGTGTGCATCCAACTTGCTTGCTCATGAAGACCTAGGGCATTTTGAGGAAGCCCATCATTGGAATATACAAGCCAAGTTCTATAATGAAAAATTCCCACTAGTATACGAAAGTGATGAAATGAGAGACTCTCTATCATGAATATCATGGTGCTACTTTGAAGCACAAGTGTGGTAAAGGATAATAACATTGTCCCTTCTCTCTTTTTCTCTCATTTTTTATATATATTTTATTTGGGCCTTTTCTCTTCTTTTTTATGGCCTCTTTTCTTTCCCCTTTTTTTTTTCCGGAGTCTCATCCCGACTTGTGGGGGAATCATAGTCTCCATCATCCTTTCCTCACTGGGACAATGCTCTAATAATGATGATCATCACACTTTTATTTTCTTACAACTCAACAATTACAACTCGATGCTTAGAACAAAATATGACTCTATATGAATGCCTCCGGCGGTGTACCGGGATATGCAATGAATCAAGAGTGACATGTATGAAACAATTATGAATGGTGGCTTTGCCACAAATACGATGTCAACTACATGATCATGCTAAGCAATATGACAATGATGGAGTGTGTCATAATAAACGGAACGGTGGAAAGTTGCATGGCAATATATCTCGGAATGGCTATGGAAATGCCATAATAGGTAGGTATGGTGGCTGTTTTGAGGAAGGTATATGGTGGGTGTATGATACCGGCAAAAGGTGCGCGGTATTAGAGAGGCTAGCAATGGTGGAAGGAAGAAAAGTGCGTATAATCCATGGACTCAACATTAGTCATAAAGAACTCATATACTTATTGCAAAAATCTACAAGTTATCAAAGCAAAGTATTACACGCATGCTCCTAGGGGGATAGATTGGTAGGAAAAGACCATCGCTCATCCCCGACCGCCACTCATAAGGAAGACAATCAAAAAATAAATCATGCGCCGACTTCATCAAATAACGGTTCACCATACATGCATGCTACGGGAATCACAAACTTTAACACAAGTATTTCTCAAATTCACAACTACTCAACTAGCACAACTTTAATATCACCATCTTCATATCTCAAAACAATTATCAAGCATCAAACTTCTCATAGCATTCAACACACTCATAAGAAAGTTTTTACTATTCTTAAATACCAAGCGTATTAGGATTATTTAAGCAAATTACCATGCTATTTAAGACTCTCAAAATAATCTAAGTGAAGCATGAGAGATCAATAGTTTCTATAAACAATTCCACCACCGTGCTCTAAGAAATATAAGTGAAATACTAGAGCAAAACTATATAACTCAAATGATATAAGCGAAGCACATAGAGTATTCTAACAAATTCCAAATCATGTATGTCTCTCTCAAAAGGTGTTTACAGAAAGGATGACTGTGGTAAACTAAAAAGCAAAGACTCAAATCATACAAGACGCTCCAAGCAAAACACATATCATGTGGTGAATAAAAATATAGCTCCAAGTAAAGTTACCGATAGAAGTAGACGAAAGAGGGGATGCCTTCCGGGGCATCCCCAAGCTTTGGATTTTAGGTGTCCTTAGATTATCTTGGGGGCGCCATGGGCATCCCCAAGCTTAGGCTCTTGCCACTCCTTGTTCCATAATCCATCAAATCTTTACCCAAAACTTGAAAACTTCACAATACAAAACTTAAAGTAGAAAATCTCGTGAGCTCCGTTAGCGAAAGAAAACAAAAGACCACTTCAAGGTACAGTAATGAACTCATTCTTTATTTGTATTGGTGTTAAACCTACTGTATTCAAACTTCTCTATGGCTTATAAACTATTTTACTAGCCATAGATTCATCAAAATAAGCAAACAACTCACGAAAAACAGAATCTGTCAAAAACAGAACAGTCTGTAGTAATCTGTAGCTAGCGCAAGATCTGGAACCCCAGAAATTGTAAAATAAATTGCTGGACGTGAGGAATTTATCTATTAATCATCTTCAAAACGAATTAACTAAATATCACCTTCCAAATAAAAATGGCAGCATTTCTTGTGAGCGCTAAAGTTTCTGTTTTTTACAGCAAGATAACAAGACTTTCCCCAAGTCTTCCCAACGGTTCTACTTGGCACAAACACTAATTAAACACAAAAAACAGAATCAAAACAGAGGCTAGGTAAATTATTTATTATTAAACAGGAGCAAAAAGCAAGGAATAAAAAAAATTGGGTTGCCTCCCAACAAGCGCTATCGTTTAACACCCCTAGCTAGGCATAAAAAGCAAGGATAGATCTAGGTATTGCCATCTTTGGTAGGCAATCCATAAGTGGCTCTCATAATAGATTCATAAGGTAATTTAATTTTCTTTCTAGGAAAGTGTTCCATGCCTTTCCTTAACGTAAATTGGAATCTAATATTTCCTTCCTTCATATCAATAATTGCACCAATCGTTCTAAGGAAAGGTCTACTAAGAATAATAGGACATGAAGGATTGCAATCTATGTCAAGAACAATAAAATATGCGGGCACATAATTCCTATTTGCGACAATAAGAACATCATTGATTCTTCCCATTGGTTTCTTAATAGTGGAATCCGCAAGGTGCAAGTTTAAAGAGCAATCATCAAAATCACGGAAACCTAACAAATCACACAAAGTCTTTGGAATCGTAGAAACACTAGCACCCAAATCACATAAAGCATAGAACTCATGATCTTTAATCTTAATTTTAATAGTTGGTTCCCACTCATCATAAAGTTTCCTAGGGATAGAAACTTCCAACTCAAGTTTTTCTTCATAAGATTGCATCAAGGCATCAACGATATGTTTAGTAAACGCTTTATTTTGACTATAAGCATGAGGAGAATTTAGCATGGATTGCAACAAGGAAATACAATCAATCAAAGAGCAATTTTCATAATTAAATTCCTTGAAATCCAAAATAGTGGGTTTAGCAACATCTATGGTTTTAATTTCTTCAATCCCACTTTCGTCAAATTTAGCATCAAGATCTAAAAACTCCGAATTTTTGGAACGCCTTCTAGGTAAAGGTGGATCATATTCAGTCCCATCATTATCAAGATTCATATTGCAAAACAAAGATTTAATAGGGGACACGTCAATAACTTTTAGATCTTCATCTTTATTTTCATAAAAATCCGGTTTAGCGGCCATCCTATTAACTAAGATAGCCTGCTTATCCGAAATTTCAGCAGTCAATTTCTCAAGACGAGCAATTTGGGATCTTAAACCATCAAATTCTTTAGACATATCATCGAGGTCTTTATTCATAAGACTCATAAAACTTTTCTGTTCCTTAAGCTTGTTTCTAAAGAAATTATTATGCTCAAATTGCAAAATCATAAAACTCCTAACATTGCTTTCGATCTCTTCTAACCTTTTAAGGTGAAGATCACCAAATCTAGGAAGAGCCATTGTGACAAACAAGCAAACCAACACACAAGCAAACAAAAAGCAACCGGGCAAAAAGAGGCAAATAGAGAAAGAGAGGGAGGATAGAGAGAGAGAGGGCGAATAAAACGGCAAGGGTGAAGTGGGGGAGAGGAAAACGAGAGGCAAATGGCAAATAATGTAATGAGGGAGATAAGGGTTGTGATGGGTACTTGGTATGTTGAATTTTGCGTAGACTCCCCGGCAACGGCGCCAGAAATCATCTTGCTACCTCTTGAGCACTGCGTTGGATTTCCTTGAAGAGGAAAGGATGATGCAGCAAAGTAGCGTAAGTATTTCCCTTAGTTTTTGAGAACCAAGGTATCAATCCAGTAGGAGGCTACGCGCGAGTCCCTCGTACCTGCACAAAACAAATAACTCCTCGCAACCAACCCGATAAGGGGTTGTCAATCCCTTCACGGTCACTTACGAGAGTGAGATCTGATAGATATGATAAGATAATATTTTTGGTATTTTTATGATAAAGATGCAAAGTAAAATAAAAGCAAAGTAAAAAAGAAAAGGAAATAACTAAGTATTGGAAGATTAATATGATGAAGATAGACCCGGGGGCCATAGGTTTCACTAGTGGCTTCTCTCAAGAGCATGAGTATTTTACGGTGGGTGAACGAATTACTGTTGAGTAAGTGGCAGAATTGAGCATAGTTATGAGATTATCTAGGTATGATCATGTGTATAGGCATCACGTCCGAGACAAGTAGACCGACTCCTGCCTGCATCTACTACTATTACTCCACTCATCGACCGCTATCCAGCATGCATCTAGAGTATTAAGTTCATGAAAACAGAGTAACGCCTTAAGCAAGATGACATGATGTAGAGGGATAAATTCATGCAATGTGATAAAAAAAACCCATCTTGTTATCCTTGATGGCAACAATACAATACATGCCTTGCTGCCCCTATTATCACTGGGAAAGGACACCGCAAGATTGAACCCAAAGCTAAGCACTTCTCCCATTGCAAGAAAGATCAATCTAGTAGGCCAAACCAAACTGATAATTCAAAGAGACTTGCAAAGATAACCAATCATACATAAAAGAATTCAGAGAAGATTCAAATATTGTTCATAGATAATCTTGATGATAAACCCACAATTCATCGGTCTCAACAAACACACCGCAAAAAGAAGATTACATCGAATAGATCTCCACAAGAGAGGGGGAGAACATTGTATTGAGATCCAAAAAGAGAAAAGAAGCCATCTAGCTAATAACTATGGACCCGAAGGTCTGAGGTAAACTACTCACACTTCATCGGAGAGGCTATGGTGTTGATGTAGAAGCCCTCCGTGATGGATGCCCCCTCCGGCGGAGCTCCGGAATAGGCCCCAAGATGGGATCTCGTGGATACAGAAGGTTGCGGCGGTGGAATTAGGGTTTTGGCTCTGTATCTGATCGTTTGGGGGTACGTAAGTATATATAGGAGGAAGGAGTACATCGGTGGAGCAACAGGGGGCCCACGAGGGTGGAGGGCGTGCTTGGGGGGGGGGGGGGGGGGGGGGGTAGGCGCGCCCCCTACCTGGTGGCTTCCCTGATTGTTGCCTTGACGTAGGGTTCCAAGTCCTCCTGGATCTTGTTTGTTCCAAAAATCACGTTCCCGAAGGTTTTTCATTCTGTTTGGACTCCGTTTGAATATTCCTTTCTTCGAAACCCCAAAATAGCAAAAACATCAAATTCTAGCTGGGCCTCTCGGTTAATAGGTTAAGTCCCAAAAATAATATAAAAAGTGGATAATAAAAGCCCAATAATGTCTAAAACGGTAGATTAATATAGCATGGAGCAATCAAAAATTATAAGATATGTTGGAGACGTATCAAGAAACCTGATGCTCATGGAGACATCTATAGTGCTCCAGTCGCGTCTGAGGTTGTTGGATTAGTGGTTGGTGATATTGGGTCATCTAATGTAGGACTTGATATTATAATACAAGACCATTCATCACAGTTACAGCGAATTAGTGAGAAACACCCCAAGTTTATGTCCATGCAGTATCCTCTGTTATTTCCATATGGAGAAGATGGCTACCATGATGAGCTTATGTACCGGCAAAGATCAAGCACTTCAGCCAATCAACGCCAAAAAGTCACAATGCTATAGTACTACACATATAGGTTGCATGATAGGCCAAATGACTTCAATACTCCATTACAATGCAAAAGATTAACACAGGCTTACTTTGTGGATGGCTATTGTTGTGTTGAAACATTCCGTGTTGGATTCTACCGCAAGCCTAGATTTCAGAGTAAATACATATCATCATCATTTAGTTCTTTGGCAAATTTTGTATCAAGAGGTATTACATCCGGTTCTTCTATTGGGCAGAGAATTACATTAACATCCTCCTTTACTGGAGGCCCTCGCTATTTATACCAAAACTATCAAGACTCCATCGCTATTTGTAGAAAATATGGTTGCCCAGATCTATTTGTGACGTTCACATCAAATGCCGCCTGACCTGAAGTTATGGAGGCTTTATCCTCCATTCTAGGACAAGAGCCATCTGAACGTCCAGATATTATCAACCGGGGTGTTCAAAATGAAGCTTGATTATGTTGATGGATGATATTAAAAAGAAAAAATTCTTCGGTCCCATAAATGCGGGTAATAACACTTTCCCCAAACTTATTTCCTTTGCACAACATAAATTTTGTGTCATTTATTAAAAATATAGTACTTTCCTATAGTTATCTACACAATTGAATTTCAGAAATGTGGCCTCCCACATGCTCATATAATTATATGGTTAGCCAAAGAAGCCCCCTTAGATGCACAAAAGATAAATTCAATTATTTCTGCTCAATTGCCAGATCCTGTGAAAGACCCAATTGGATATTAAGCTATATCTTCTTTCATGGTGCATGGCCCTTGTGGCCCTCTCAACCACTTTTCCCCATGCATGTCAGAAGGAAAGTGCACAAAATTTTACCTGAAGGATTTCTGTAAGCAAACCACTATACGGGAGAACAGTTTTACTGAATATGCCTGACCAAACAACGGAATAACTGCTAGAAAAAATAGAGTTGACATTGACAATAGATACATTGTTCCTCATAATGTTGATCCGGTGGTTAAGTATCAAGCCCACATAAATGTAGAAAAGGTTAATCATGATGGTATGCACAAATATCTTTTCAAGTATGTTACAAAAGGATTTGATTGTGTTAGAATTGGCCTCTACTCCAAGTCTACGTCATCAGATTCATCGACTAAGACAATTAATGAAATTGATAACTATTTAGAGGGTCGTTGTGTCACAACAAATGATGCTGCTTGGCGTTTGTTCGAGTATGATATTCACCATACAGAACCTTGTGTAGAAAGGCTCCCTGTTCATCTTCCTCTTGAGAATAATGTTATTTTCTCTGAAGATGATAATATGGAACAAGTAATTGAAGACCCGAAAAATATGGTAACTAAAATGACTGCATGGTTAGAGGCTAATGTGCAACACACCGAGGCTTGACGATACAACTACATAGAATTTCCTGAATATTGGACATGGCACCAGCAAGAGAAATATTGGGGTTTTCGTCGAGGTGCTCATAATAAAATTGCCCGAATTGCACATGTCAACCCTTCACAAGGGGAATTATTCTACTTGCGGATGTTGCTCCACGTTCGTAAAGGCCCAACATCTTTCACTGATATCCAAACTATATCAAGACAAGTGTATCCTACATTTCGTGCTGCATGTGAAGCTTTAGGTCTCCTAGGTGATGACCGAGAAGATGCAACTCAGTGGGCATTACCATTTCAATTACGTCAGCTTTTTGTTACCCTGTTGCTTTTTTGTGATGTAACAAATCCTATCAAACTCTTTGAAGAACATGCATCACCAATGTCTGAAGATATAGAACATCGGTTGAATCTTGGTCCTTCCAAGACAAGCAATTCATCACTACATTCGTACGTGACATCCTGTCTTCTCATTGAGCTCGATAAATTGCTAAGGGATTCTGGATATTGCTTATCCCATTTTTAATATGCCACTACCAGATGATATGGGAAATGCTTCTTCACAAAACCGTATTTTGCTCGATGAGCTTAGCTATGATATTCTAGAAATGACATCCACTTTGAATGATAATATTCCAAAGCTAAACAACAACCAGAAGGATGTATTTCATGCTATCTATAATTCTGCAATAAATAATGAAGGATGGACGCCCTTTGTTTATGGATACGGAGGGACTGGAAAAACTTTTCTATGGACTACTTTACTGTATTCATTACGAAGCCCAGGGAAAATTGCATTGGCAGTTGCATCATCAGGAATTGCTTCTCTATTGCTCCGAGGAGGTCGAACACCACATTCCCGTTTTAAAATCCCTTTAGAAATTTATCAGAATTCAATGTGTAGTATAAAGAAAGATACACACCTGGCAGAACTTATTCAAAATACATCTCTTATTGTTTGGGATGAAGCATCGGTAAATCATAAATATTGTTTTGAAGCACTAGACCGCACTCTCAGGGATATAATGTCAGATACTAGACCTAATGCTGAAAACATGCAGTTTGGAGGCATCACTGTAGTTCTTGGTGGGGATTTTTGTCAAACACTTCTGGTAATAAAACATGCAACAAGACAACAAATTTTAAAATCTTGCATTCTTAACTCTTATTTGTGGAACCAGTGCACACTTCTTCAATTGAATGAAAATATGAGGCTGTCCTCAGCATCTCTGTCCATCTCAAAGAGAGAAGCATTACAGAATTTTGCTGGGTGGCTATTACGAGTTGGAAATGGCACTAAGCCTTTTATTCCTATTCCAAATGACCCCAACAGCATATTTATAGAGATACCCCAGCATCTCCTTTTGTCCGCAGAGTCTAGAAATATAGATGGATTGATTTCATTTGTCTATGACTCAGGCTGTGAATCTGCTAACAATACATCATATTTGTGTGATCATGCAATTCTGGCACCCACCAATGATGTTGTTTCTAAAATAAATACCAGAATGATTTCTCAGCTACCAACAAGTGAAATGTCATATTATAGTGCAGATTCAATTGGCGACAGCTACCCTAATCATTCTTCTCTAGAGGCATTATATCCGATTGAGTTTCTAAACAAGCTTGAGATACCTGGTCTTCCAGACCATGTGCTGCATTTGAAAATTGTTGTTCCTATCATGCTACTTCGTAATCTGATCCATCAAGAGGGATTTGTAATGGCACTAGACTCATTGTTACACAACTAATAGGTCGTGTAATAGAAGGACAAACCATAACAGGAAAAGCTATAGGTTCAAGAGTATATATTCCTAGAATTGTCACTACGTCAGCTCAGTCTAAGTGGCCTTTCAAACTGAGGCGTCGCCAGTTTCCTGTTCGCCTTTCATATGCTATGACAATAAACAAAAGTCAAGGCGAAACACTGAACCGAGTTGGTCTCTACTTGCCATCTCCTATTTTCTCCCACGGTCAATTATATGTAGCATTTTCAAGAGTTACATCACCAGAGGGCTTGCGAGTTCTGATTGAAAACAGTCTAGTTTCTTAAGAACAGTGCACACATAATGTAGTATATGCTGAGGTATTCAGTCAAATAAATAGGCATAGAACCTAGAACTGATATGTATTTTATGATATGCCTCAATTTCCGAGATATGTTCTAAACACTTTTAGCATACCATAATTTTTTTCCTAACAGTCTTATTATTAATTCATAGATAACAGTCTTATTATTAATTCCGAGATATGTTCTTATTATTAGAGTCAAGTACAACACTTAAAAGCATCACTTCAGGACAACAAAACTGTAGGGTCTTTGCATGCCTGATAAGGCTTTGGGATGCTAAAATAATTAATCCTAGATATGGAGATGGCTTGCTAAGCATTGATGGCATTCTCTTAGATGAAGATGTAAGTGTAATTGTGTGCTCCAAATTGCACATTCACATTTGTACTCAAAATGATATTAAATTTACATATCACATTTAATTATTTCATTTGTTTGCAGGGCAACATGGCACAGATGAGTGTGCCCAAAAAATTTAAAAAACAGTTTCATGGATTGCTATCAGAAGGATCTGTCTACATTATTTTAGATATTGTAGCTATTGATAACAGAAGCAAATCATATGTCTACCACCATCAGAACTACATGCTGCAATTCAAACATGACACAAAGGTCCATGCATTGCACTCAAGAGGAGCAAATATACCTACTATTTCCTTCAAATTTTGTCCATTTGATCAGCTGCCAAGAAAAGCAATTGATTCAAAACCACTCCTAGGTAATGTGTGGTTCCTTATTTTCTCTCCTAATAGTTATAATGCTTATTAACTTTCTATACATAATTTGTCCGTTCAGATATTATTGGAGTAATAAGTGATGTTGGTTCATACGATTATGCTAGCCCACATCTCAGAACAAACTTCGGAAGATAAAAATTCAAAACCTAGAGTATGTCTTTCTTGCAACGATGCCACTTAATTTCTTCCTTAAAGACCCTTTTTCTGCAATTCTATAAGTATACCTTGCTTTTCCAATGAACAAACGCAAGAAGTAGTTCTATGGGGCAAACATGGAGAATCATTTGATGAAGAAGCAGTACTTAAAAAAATCTCTAGAAGGAATTGTGATAGCTATTTTTGCTGGTATAACTGCAACTTCACAGAAGTTTACAGGTGAATTATCAAACGAGCTTGCTTCAAGGAAAATGAGAGGATTATTTAAATATACTATTAACCACATGATCTTATAGGTACAATACAAGGATCTTCAAGTTCTGCAACGCATGTGTATCTTGACCTCAATATACCTGAAGTTCAACAGTATCGAAGCAGGTTCTCCACCTCCCTCATTGCCATTTGCCTAATGTTTTTGTTCGCCGCTGCAACATACTAATAGCTTATATAAAAAAAACTAAAGATACCAATGGAAATTTCCAACCCTACAAAAGAATCTCCTAAAGTCACACATCTATCTCCACTTGAAGCAGCAGGAAAGCTGTATACCATTGAACAAATATCTACCTTGGCAACCACATCTTTTCAGGTCAATACTTTCCGAGATAGTTCATTTCTAAAACCTCTCTATCCAAAAAAATATATAATTGATGCCCCAACCTTTTCTGACACAAGGGAGGAGCAACATTCAGTACTATTGCAAAAGTGGCATCCATTATACCATTAGTCAAATGGTACTACAAAGCATGCAAGCGTTGTGGAAAAGGTTACAACAACATGTCAGATACCCCAACATGCGCCTTCCAATTTCCTGTTCCATGCCCAATGTACCATACATCTTCCTAAATCTAATCATTATAAATTTCTTTTCTCTTATTCATGTCACTAAAAATTCGACAATCCTTCAGGTATAAGCTTCCCCTTACACTAACAAATAGCTCAGGAAGTTTGGATGCAGTTGCCTTTAATAAAATAACTGAAGACTTGGTTGAGCATCATGCTGAGCAAGTTTCTATGAACATGAAAATAGATGCGGCGGATCAGGTGCTTTCCCTGGATAAAGCCATTGGTAAAGAAAGGTTATTCTATATAGGAATGAATATTGATTCAGCTGCCAAGTACCCTATAAAATATGTCCTGAAAAAAAAGTTTCCCTGTGGACAATACCAAATCGGTTCCTCTGTTAACTGCTTCAAAGGTAACAAATTTTTGATACTCATTACCTTCATATATCATCCTATTAACTTGACATGTGAAGCTTTTTCAGTCAGCACAAGATAACCTTGAACCAACTTCATCTGTCATAAATGATGAGAGGTTCCTGGCCATTTTATCAATTTAAATTCTGAAAATATATTGACAAAACATTAAATCCATATTTTCTGATGAGCATTATC
>NC_053027.1:469899613-469913633 GCF_003073215.2 Triticum urartu
TGGTTTAGCAACAAACCTAAGCCGTCGTTTCTTGAAGTTTGGGGTTGCGATGCTTGTGTGAATCATCCTGATAAGCTCAAACCCAAATCGGAGAAGTGCGTCTACATAGGATACCCAAAAGAAACTGTTGGGTACACCTTCTATCACAAATCCAAAGGCAAGATCTTTGTTGCTAAGAGTGGATCCTTTCTAGAGAAGGAGTTTCTCTCGAAAGAAGTGAGTGGGAGGAAAGTAGAACTTGATGAGGTAATTGTACCTTCTCTCGAATTGGAAAGTAGCTCATCACTGAAATCGGTTCAAGTGATGCCTACATCAATTAGTGAGGAAGTTAATCATGATGATCATGAAACTTCAGATCAAGTTACTACCGAACCTCGCAGGTCATCTAGAGTATGTTCCGCACCAGAGTGGTGCAGTAATCCTGTTCTGGAAGTCATGTTACTAGACCAAGATGAACCTACGAACTATGAGGAAGAGATGATGAGCACAAATTCCATGAGATGGCTTAAGGCTATGAAATCTGAGATAGAATCCATGTATGAGAACAAAGTGTGGACTTTGGTGGACTTGCCCGTTGATCGGCAAACCATTGAGAATAAATGGATCTTCAAGAGGAAGACGGACGCTGATAGTAGTGTTACTATCTACAAAGCTCAAATTGTCGCAAAAAGTTTTTTGACAAGTTCAAGGTGTTCACTACGATGAGATTTTCTCATTCGTAGAGATGCTTAAGTCTGTCCAAATCATGTTAGCAATTGCCACATTTTATGAAATCTGGCAAATGGATGTCAAAACTGCATTCCTTAATGGATTTCTTAAAGAAGAGTTGTATATGATAAAACAAGAAGGTTTTGTCAATCCTAAAGGTGCTAACAAAGTGTGCAAGCTCCAACGATCCATCTATGGATTGGTGCAAACATCTCGGAGTTGGAATATACGCTTTGATGAGTTGATCAAAGCATATAGTTTTATATAGACTTGAGGTGAAGCCTGTATTTACAAGAAAGTGAGTGGAAGCACTACAACATTTCTGATAAGTATATATGAATGACATATTGTTGATCGAAAATAATGTAGAATATTCTAGAAAGCATGAAGGAGTGTTTGAAAGGAGTTTTCAAACAAAGACCTTGGTGATGCTTCTTACATATTGAGCATCAAGATCTATAGAGATAGATCAGGATGCTTGATAAATTTTTTCAATGAGTACATACCTTGACAAGTTTTTGAAGTAGTTCAAAATGGATTAGTCAAAGAAGGAGTTCTTTCCTGTGTTTCAAGGTGTGAATTTGAGTAAAGACTCAAAACCCGACCACGGCAGAAAATAGAAAGAGAATGAAAAGTCATTCCCTATGCCTCAGTCATAGGTTCTATAAAGTATGCTATGTTTAGTACCAGACCTAGTGTGTACCTCACCATGAGTTTGGCAAGAGGGTACAATAGTGATCCAGAAGTGCATCAGTGAACAATAGTCAAAATTATCCTTAGTGGAACAAGGACATGTTTCTCGGTTATGGAGGTGACAAAGAGTTCTTCATAAAGAGTTACATCGATGCAAGCTTTGACACCGATCTGGATGACTCTAAGTCTCGATCTAGATACATATTGAAAGTGGGAGCGATTAGCTAGAGTAGCTCCGTGAAGAGCATTTAGAGCAATAGAATATCTCTTCTTTTTACATACGGCTCTGAATGTGGCAGACCCGTTGACTAAACTTATCTCACAAGCAAAACATGATCACTCTTTGGGTGTTAATGACATAGCGATGTGAACTAGATTATCGACTCTAGTAAACCCTTTGGGTATTAGTCACATGGATATGTGAACTAATCACATAAAGATGTGAACTATTAGTGTTGAATCACATGGCGATGTGAACTATATTATTGAATCTAGTGCAAGTGGGAGACTGAAGGAAATATGCCCTAGAGGCAATAATAAAGTTGTTATTTATATTTCCTTATATCATGATAAATGTTTATTATTCATGCTAGAATTGTATTAACCAGAAACTTGATAGATGTGTGCTTACATAGACAAGCAGAGTGTCCCTAGTATACCTCTACTTGACTAGCTCGTTAATCAAATATGGTTAAGTTTCCTAGCCAAAGACATGTGTTGTCATTTGATGAACGGGATCACATCATTAGAGAATGATGTGATTGACATGACCCATCCGTTAGCTTAGCACTATGATCATTTAGTTTGTTGATATTGCTTTATTCATGACTTATACATGTTCCTATGACTATGAGATTATGCAACTCCCGAATATAAAAGGAACACTTAATGTGCTATCAAACGTCACAACGTAACTAGGTGATTATAAAGATGCTCTACAGGTGTCTTCGATGGTGTTTGTTGAGTTGGGATAGATCGAGATTAGGATTTGTCACTCCGATTGTCGGAGAGGTATCTCTAGGCCCTCTCGGTAATACTCATCACTATAAGCCTTGCAAGCAACGTGACTAATGAGTCAGTTACGTGATGATGCATTACAGAATAAGTAAAGAGACTTGCTGATATAGATATTGAACTAGGTATGAGGATACCGATGATCGAATCTTGGGCAAGTAACATACCATTGACAAAGGGAGGAACGTATGTTGTTATGCGATTTGACTGATGAAGATCTTCGTAGAATATGTCGGAGCCAATATGAGCATCCAGGTTCCGCTATTAGTTATTGACCGGAGATGTGTCTCGGTCATGTCTACATAATTCTCCAACCCGTAGGGTCCGCAAGCTTAATGTTCGATGACGATTTGCATTATGAGTTATGTGATTTGATGTTCCGAAGGTTGTTCGGGGTCCTGGATGAGATCAGGGACATGACAAGGAGTCTCAAAATGGTCGAGATGTAAAGATTGATATATTGGAAGGTTATATTTGGACATTGAAAAGGTTCTGAGTGATTCGGGTATTTTCCGTAGTAACGGAGAGTTATGGGAATTCACCGGGGGAAGTAGTGGGCCTTAATCGGCCATACGGGAAAGGAGAGAAGGGCCTCAAGGGGTGGCCACGCCCCCCTCCATGGGCTGGTCCGAATTGGACTAGGAGGGGGCGGCGCCCCCCTCTTTCCTTCTCCCTCTCTCTCCTTCCTTCTTCTCCTACTTGGACTAGGAAAGAGGGAAACCTACTCCTACTAGGAGTAGGAATCCCCCTTTGGGCATGCCCCTTGAGGTCGGCCCTCCTCCTCCTCTCCTCCTTTATATACGGGGGAGGGGGGGCCCTCCATAGATTTCAACCTCGGTCATACTGTCATAGTGCTTAGGCGAAGCTCTGTGTTGGTAACTTCATCATCACCGTCACCCCGCTGTCGTGCTGACAAAACTCTCCCTCGGCCTCAGCTGGATCTTGAGTTGGAGGGACGTCACCGAGCTGAACTTATATAGATCGCGGAGGTGCCATGCGTTCGGTACTTGATCGGTTGGATCGCGAAGAGGTTCGACTACATCAACCATGTTACTTAACGCTTCCGCTTTCGGTCTACGAGGGTACGTAGACACACTCTCCCCTCTCGTTGCTATGCATCCCTAGATAGATCTTGCGTGATTGTAGGATTTTTTTGAAATACTGTGTTCCCCAACAAGCTCATCGCCTCAGCGACCGACTGCTGTGCAGCCAGTTGGGCGGCTTCTCACTTAACTTCCTATGTTCTAGACAGCCAAAGTACTTGCCTTCCCAGACGGCTAAGTACCTGACCCAGCCATGGACCGCAGAGCGGCCGTCCGGATGGCAGGGAGACAGCCAAGGGAGGACAGCAAAGGAAAAAGCCAAAAGAACGAAAAAGCCAGACAAGCCGGAACTCGGCAAAGCACAACTCGTGCGAGAATAAAATTACATAAAAGGCCCTGGGCCGGCATTCAACAGAGTTTGAATACACCCCTAGTGGGTGGAACTGTGCAAAGAGAATACAAAACAGGAAAAAGAGATACCTTGGCCGTCTAGGCCAGAGGAGCAGTAGACAGATCGGAGGGGTCGGCGAAGGTCGAGGCTCCAGGTGGTGGGAATGGCCGTCTGGTTGGTCTCAGCCTGGTTAGCTCCAGCAGTAGCAGTTAGCTCGCCGGCACGTAGCTCGTTGGTCGAGACTTGGTCGGGCAGAGGCCGGCTGTCAACTCCATCATCTGGCGCATAGTCCTCGCTGTCCTCGCATTCCTCTTCCTCACCCTCATTGTTGGAGGCGATCTCCTCCACCAAGTCCTCACCATCATCCGGGTTTAGCCCAAACCAGATCGACGGCACCTCGGCGGCCTCCTCGTCCAGCTCGGGGAGGAAGACACCGATGTTGGTGCATTCATCGATTGTTGCCGCATGTCTGGTGAGCACAGGCCCCACCGCCGCCAATTCGTCGCGGGCCTCCTGTCGGAACATGGCCAAGTGGGCTAAGTTCAGCCCAGGATACCATGCCTTGACGAACTCCAAGGCTCTCCGGGCGCCCGCTCGAGCAGAGGAGCCCTTCCAAGCCTTGAAGCGGCCGATTGCCACCTCCAACCAGTCGGCGGTCCGACTAGGGGTGCGTGGAGCTTGGACGTCTGGCCAAAGGGCAGAAACCAGCTGGGACCCAGCGTGTTGAAGGTGGCGAAGCATACGGTGGACCGGCTGCAGGCACGCCCTGACGACCAGAAGCTGTTCGTTCATGTTGCAGGGCGCGTCGAGCGGGATCACCACTCCTTTAGTCCTGCGCTTGTCACGGCGAGCCTCGATGGTTTGGCCAGCGGCGACGGCATAGCCAGGAAAGAAGTCTGCACGAAGAAAAACAAAGGTCAGAATCTGGAAGCCGACTCTAGATGCAGTCGGCGGCTATGCCAAAGAAAAAGAAGTCTACCGTGCTCGGTCTCAAACTCGGCCTGAAGGGCGTCGTCCGCCTGCTTAAGCTTCTGGAGCTCCGACTTGTGCTGGTCCGCCAGGTTCTTGGCCAGGAACCCGCACTCCTACGGTGCCGCGCTGCACTCCTCCTCCTTGGCACGAAGCACGGTTTGGGCTTCGCCCAACTATTGCTACAAGCTGACGGTGGCTCCTGCAGAGAACAAGAAAGAAAAGATAGTCAGCAAGTCAACAAAAGTAAAAAGTAGTTGCCGAAAAATCCAGCCCGGCTGCTCAGCAGTCGACCCGAATCTCTGGGGCTACACCTCGCTGGTGTGCTGGTGCGCCCCCATGAGAATAAGGACGGGGTGCTTATTCCGGCTGGCGGCCAAGTCAGCAGTCCACTTGGCCAGCTCCCTAACATGGGAGTTGAAGGTGGCAGCGCAGATGTTGTGGTAGTCCTGCAACAAAGACAACAGAAGAAACAAAAAAAAGTTAGCACTTGGAACTTACCTTTAAGTTCCGAGCCGCCTGCTCAGCAGCCGGCACGGAACTCGGGGGCTTCACCCAGTGGGTGCGCTGGCTCGCCCCCACGGAAGATTTCAAGAAGATTGCCAGAACGCATTGCCAAGAATGGCTCCATGTTCAAGAAGATTTCAAGAAGATTTCAAGAATATTGCAATCAAGAGGCATACCTAGATGGATGTACGCGTCGCCAAGAACTCCTATGTGTACTACTGGAGGGCAGCGCCTCGGGCCTGAAGATGGGCCTGGACGTCAGGCACGGCCCAGTTTAGTATGCCCGTCCCGCCCCCAGGAGTCCACTATGGTGGGACGGTGCTGCTGGCCTCAGCATCAGGGGCCGAAGAACTTGCGGCCCCAAAATCCAGCGGCCTTGGCGCCGACGCCGCCTTCTCCGCTCTACGGTGCCCCGGAGAGCGGAGCACCGGAGTCGAGCCCACCACCAACTCATAGCCAGCTGGTGGCGCCGGTGGTACTTCAGGCTGACTTCTGTGCGTGTCAGCATTTGGCACTTGCGGGGGCACTTTTGAGATGACGATGTCGCCCCCTCCCCTCTTCATGACCGGCTGGTTGACGCCGGCTCCTCTAGTCGGCGCTAGGATCTCGGGCGCGGGTGGAGTGGAGCGTAGGGGGATGACGAATTGCGGAGCTTGGCCGCATGCGGCCTCCTCCGCTTGTGCCTTGGCGGCTGCATCCTCCTGGTCCTTGGCTGCGGCGTCCGCCTGGGCCTTGGCCGCGGTGTCGATTTGGGCCTTGGCCATCGCCTCTGCATCCGCCTGTGCCGCTTTGGTTGCCACCGCCTTCTACTGCTCCGCCTCCTCCCGCTCCTCGCACACCTCCCGCGCGTTCCTCTCCGTCGCCTCCCAGAGGTTGGCATGCGGGTCCACGTGGCGGGTATTGCTGGAGCCCTCTACCGTCCCAATCACGGAGGCAGAAGGGGCCCACTCAAGAGAGAGCGGGGCTCTGCTTAAGAAAGATAAGAGGAAATTCAGAAAGGAAGAAAAGAAAGAAGGGAAGAAAAATGCAGGATAAACTAGACACTTACGCGGACAGCATCGGCGGTTGCTTCGGGGCCCTCTGGAATTGGGCCGACTCGCCGTTAGCCTCCTGCCACTAGTCGCGCGGAGACCTGCGAGGCGAGGCGGCGTGTGGTCCGGGGGGCCTTGGCGCGGCCGGCTAAGGGCTCGCGCGCGGCGGCGCTGGTGGGTGCTGCGTCGGCGCGCGGGGCGTGGAGAGGGCGGCGCTGCGTAGGCGGCGGCTGCGGTAGGCGGCGGCGGCGCGAATGCGGCCTGACCTGAAGGCCCACGCATAGCAGGAGCTGCTGGCGGAACAAGCCCGAGTCCCCGTGCGGCAGAGATACCGTGCCAGTCACTGCGGCGGCTGCCCTGGTCAGAGGGCGAACAGCACCTGTGCACCAGCGCTCTACACACACCGTATGGGGAGGCGCCCACATGGACAGGCGGCGGGCGCGGACATGTCCGTCCGGCGCGGACGTGTCCGGCGGCGGCGGATCTGAATTTTTAGGGTTAGGGGGGGAGAGGATCCGGAATTTGGAATGGGGGGTGTATATAGCATAGAGGGAGCTAGGAGAGTCCAAATGAGGTGCGGTTTTCGGCCACGCGATCGTGATCGAACGCTCTAGAGATCATGAGAGTTTGGTGGGTTTTGGGCCAAATTGGAGGGGTGTTGGGCTGCAACACACACGAGGCCTTTTCGGTCCCTCGGTTAACCGTTGGAGTATCAAACGAAGTCCAAATGGTACGAAACTTGACAGGCGGTCTACCGGTAGTAAACCAAGGCCGCTTGGCAAGTCTCGGTCCAATCCGGAAATGTTTAATCCCCACACACGAAAGAAAGGTAGAAATGACCACCGGAGGAGAACGGAGCGCCGAATGCAAAACGGACAACGGGGAAAATGCTCGGATGCATGAGATGAACACGATGCAATGCAATGCACATGATGACATGATATGAGATGCATGACAACAACAACACACACGGAGACAAAAACCCGAACCCGAGAAAATAAAATAACTTAACGCCGGAAACGGCAAGAGTTGGAGTACAAATTGGGAAAGTTATCCGGGGTGTTACAACACTCCACCACTACGAAAGGATCTCGTCCCGAGATCTAGGACTGAAAGAACGCCGGGTACTCAGAACGGAGGTGATCCTCGCGTTCCCAGGTAGCTTCACGGTCGGAATGGTGTGACCACTTGACTTTGAGAAATTTGATTGACTTGTTGCGAGTCTTGCGTTCAGTCTCTTCAAGAATAGCAACTGGGTGCTCACGATAAGAGAGATCTTCTTGGAGCTCAATGTCCTCGAAGTTGACGGTGCGGTCAGGAGTCTTGAAGCACTTTCGAAGCTGAGAGACATGGAACACGTCATGAACATTTGCAAAGTTTGAAGGAAGCTCGAGTTGATAGGCGAGGTCGCCTCTCTTGCTGACAATCTTGAAAGGTCCCACGTATCTAGGGGGCAAGCTTCCCTTTGATACCGAAGCGACGAGTACCTTTCATAGGAGAGACACGGAGGTAAACATGATCTCCGATCTCGAAAGCCAAATCACGGTGCTTACTATCATAGTAGCTCTTCTGACGGGATTGGGCTGCTTTGAGGTTATCACGAATGACTTTGCACATTTCTTCTGCTTCTGTGATTAAGTCATTACCCAAAAGCTGACGTTCACCGGTTTCAGACCAGTTGAGAGGGGTACGGCACTTCCTGCCATACAGAATTTCAAATGGGGCCTTGCCCGAACTTGCTTGAAAACTGTTGTTGTAGGAGAATTCAGCATAAGGAAGACAATCCTCCCACTTCATGCCGAAGGAGATCACACAAGCCCTGAGCATATCTTCAAGAATCTGGTTGACACGCTCGACTTGACCGCTAGTTTGAGGATGGAAAGCTGTGCTGAAGCGGATGTTGGTGCCCATGGCCTTCTGAAAAGAATCCCAAAACTTCGAGGTAAAGATGCTGCCACGGTCTGAAGAGATCACTTGAGGAATACCGTGCAGAGAGACAATACGAGAGGTATAGAGTTCCGCCAATTGAGCTGCAGTGATCGACTCTTTGATAGGCAGAAAAGTGAGCCACTTTGGTGAGTTTGTCGATGACAACGAATATAGCATCATTGCCACGCTTGGACTTTGGAAACCCAGTCACGAAGTCCATTTCAATGTGGTCAAACTTCCATTCTGGAATGGCAAGAGGTTGGAGGAGACCTGCTGGCCTTTGGTGTTCTGCCTTCACTCTTCTGCAGACATCACATTCATTCACGAATTGAGCGATCTCGCGCTTCATTCGAGTCCACCAATAAGCTTGCTTGAGGTCCTGATACATCTTCGTGCTCCCAGGGTGGATGGAGAGGAGAGAATTGTGAGCCTCGTTCATGATCACTTTACGGAGGTCACCTTTGGGTACAACAATACGATCCTCGAAGAAAAGAGTGTCCTTGTCATCAAGGCGGTAGCACTTGTACTTGGGCTGACTCTTGGCAATCCCAATCTTCACCTTTTTCACCATAGCATCAAGAAGCTGGGCTTGGCGAATCTGGTCTTCCAAGGTAGGAGAGACTTGAAGGTTGGCGAGGAAACCTTGAGGAACAACTTGCAGGATTAAGCTTGCGGAAAGCTTCACAAAGCTCGGGTTGATAAGGCTTGAGAATCAGACTGTTGCAGTAGCCTTTCTGCTCAAAAGCGTCAGCAATCACATTGGCCTTGCCTGGAGTATACTCGATACTCGGATTATACTCTTGAATCATTTCGACCCATCGAGTTTGCCTGAGGTTGAGATTAGGCTGAGTGAAGATGTACTTGAGACTCTTGTGATCAGTGAAAATGTCCACTTTTCTTCCCAATAGAAGATGTCTCCAAGTCAAAAGAGCATGCACAACTGCCGCCAACTCGAGATCATGAGTGGGGTAGTTCTTCTCATTAGGCTTCAACTGGCGAGATGTATAAGCAACAACTTTCTTCTCTTGCATCAATACTGCGCCAAGACCTTGGAGAGAGGCATCACAAAAGACCTCGTACGGCTTGGATTCATCAGGCGGAGTCAGAACTGGAGCAGTGATCAACTTCTCTTTCAAAGTGTTGAAAGCAATATCACACTCCGGAGACCAAACGTATTTGACGTTCTTCTGAAGAAGATTTGAGAGGGGCTTCGCGATCTTAGAAAAGTTTTCAACGAATCTTCTGCAATAGCTTGCGAGACCGAGGAAACTGCGGAGTTGCTTGACGTTCTGAGGAGGTTTCCAATTCACAATTGCAGACACCTTCTCAGGATTCATGGCAATGCCCTTGGCAGAGATGATATGACCAAGATAAAGAACCTCATCGAGCCAAAATTCACACTTGGAGAACTTGGCGTAGAATTGATGTTCCCTGAGCTTATCAAGCACCAAACGCAAATGCTTGGCATGATCTTCCTTGTTCTTGGAGAAAACCTGAATGTCGTCGAGATAGACCAAAACGAAGTCATTGGTGTAGGGGTTGAAGATGAAGTTCATCATGCGAGAAAACGTCGGAGGAGCGTTGACGAGGCCAAAAGACATGACAGTGTATTCATATGAACCAAAGCTTGTTCTGAATGCTGTCTTGGGAATATCTTCTTCACGAATGCGAATCTGGTGATAACCCATACGGAGATCAAGCTTGGAGAATACTTGGGCACCTTTGAGTTGTTCGAACAGCTCATTGATGTTGGGAAGTGGGTATTTGTTCTTGATGGTCTTCTTGTTCACTGGACGGTAATCAACACAAAGTCGGTCCGATCCATCCTTCTTCTTCACAAAAAGAACACCACAACCCCACGGAGAAGAAACTAGGCCGGATGAGACCCATTCTTTCTTGCTCATCGAAGTTGCTTCTTCAGCTCCTTTCAAACTCTTCAGGTCCGAGCTTGTAAGGACGCTTGCACACAGGTTCCGTGCCAGGCTCAAGATCAATAACGAATTCAACTGGCCGGTGCGGAGGCAGTCCTGGAAGCTCTTCTGGAAAGACGTCTTGATATTCGCAAACGACTGGAATCTGAGAGATGGCATCCATTCACCCTTCTCATTGAGAGAAAACAGACGGATAGTATTATCCCGAGCGGCAAAGACAATTACATCCTCAGACGAATGAGTCAATTGAATCTGCCTGGCTGCACAATCAAGCTGAGCCTTGTGCTTAGAAAGCCAATCCATCCCGAGAATAAGATCAATATCCGAGTTACCAAGAACCATTCGGGAAGAAAGGAACTTGTAGTCGCCCAACGTGATAGTAACATCTGGCACCTCCAGACTAGAACTCAAAGGTTTGCCAGGAGAAACGATATCCATTTGTTTACCCAAATGAGAAGAAACAAACTCATGCTTGGTAAAAAAAATGGCTTTGACATGAAACAATGCGATGCACCCATGTCAAAACGAACTCTTGCAGGAATATCATTAACAGGAAGGTTACCCATGATCACATCTGACGAGTCCTCTGCCTGAGCTGCATTCATCAAATTGACCTTGGCGTGCTTGGGGTTATGCTTGACCACAGCTGTACTTGCCGATCTGACAGGAGGAGGAGGAGGAAGACGCCTCTGGTTGAAACACTTGTTGGCATAGTGACCCTTCTGTTGGCACTTGTTGCACGTGACCTCTGAAAGCGGACGGTATACGGAGCACTCGATCTTGGAGCTTGAGACGAAGTCTTGTTCTGAAAGCCAGGGTTGGGTGGGTGGGAAGAACCACTGCCACCTTTGCTCTTCTGCTGATACGGCTGATGGAACGGAGGAGGAGGAAGCCAAAACTTCTGCTGCTTGGCCACTTGAGTAGAGGAAGAAGGAGTAACATCTCTGACTCGCTTCTTGGAAGCATCACACCTCAACTGAGCAGCCTCTTGCTTCAGTGCCATGTTGTAGAACTCATCGTATCTCAAGGGCTCGAAGAGGACAAGAGCGAGCTGAATCTTCTCTCGAGACCACCCCTGAACTGGATATATCATGCTCTTCTCATCAGGGACGTCCTGCTTGGCAAAGCGGGCGAGCTTCTGGAACAACTTGTTGTAGTCATAGACAGACAAAGAGCCTTGCTTCAGATTGCGGAATTCCTCACGCTTGCTTTCAACCACGCTCTGCGGAATATGATGAGCTCGGAAATCTCGACGGAAATCATCCCAAGTGATAACACGTCCACCTCTGGAATCCTTGTACTGCTGGAACCATTCTGCAGCTTGATCTTTGAGTTGGAAGGAAGCGAACTTGACAAAGTCCTCAGGCCTGACGTTACTGCACTCGAAATGCTTACAGAGATCCACAAGCCAATCGTCAGCATCGGTTGCCTCAACACAATTGCTGAAAGTCTTTGGCCCGTTAGCAAGGAACTGGTTGAGTGTAGCAAAGTTTCTGATTGCTGCCTTGATTCCCTGACTGCCTTGATTGCGCTCTTGAAGAATTTGCATGATCACTGTTGTGTTTGCATTGGTTGCGGCCATCACAGCTTGCCATGCCTCCAGAGAGTGGGTGGTGGTGCGGATCAGGATTCGAGTTGTGTGCTGGAGAGCCATTCCTGAAGAGGTTGACCACATTAGCACAATTGACAGATAAATATTGAAGCTGAATCCAACGGAAGAAAATTGCAACATATAGTCTTCACATCCGAACAAAATGAACGAATGCATTCCTCTTGAAATGGTCACATATCTATAAATTGAGAAGCCACGTAGAATTAAGGTAGAGAAATAAATCAACAAGGTACGGATCAAGAACGAATAATCGGTAAGAAATCCCAATCTCAAACCAATATCCGTGGAAGAAGAACTAGAGCTACAAGAATTCCCACCTATGAAACTCCCGAACCTTTCCAGTTACGCAATCAGGTGTTGGGGATACAGGGGAAGCATAATATCTCACCCAAACTAGCAAATCCTACATCCAGCTGTATCCATCCTTCAACACATAACCAAGAAACCTTCGGAAACCATCTACCTCAACCTTCGAAAAGCATCCGTTATACAAGTTATGGCGATACACCCGAACTCCCGCCCTAGTACTGGGTGGCGTCGAGGTTATCTCACCAACGACTGCATAAAAGAGATTTTCGATGTCGGCGTACTAGACTCAGGTATTCCAGAACTGCCATGATAAAATTATGATGACAACACCTCAGAGCTCAACTCCCCGGGACACTTCCACTAAACCCCTGACAGGAGGCACCAAGACAATGATCTCATCATAAGCCATCGGAACGATTCCAAGATACTCGCATGATCCTACAAATTTTTTTAGTGAAATTTGAGAAGGGAAGAGTCAAAACTCTATGTCAGGATGCCTTACCAGAGCGATGAGGAGACTGGGAAGTAAAAAAGAATTCCTAAACTCTCCGATATATAATTCCTAAATGACTCAAAACATTTTTCTAGACACAACTCGGCCGCTAAAAAGATCAAGCAATGGGGCTCCTAAGGTCGGGGAAGGCTCTGATACCAACTTGTAACACCCTCGATGCGACTATAGCTCCCACGTGTCGAGGCACGACTTAGAGACATAATCGCATTGAAGGCATATGTCGCAAGTTAGGCAATCTTCACAACATCCCATGTAATATGAATAATAAAGGGGAGAACATAGTTGGCTTACACTCGCCACGTCAATCAAGAACATAAATAACATTACATCATCCAAACACTCATGGCCCGACTACGGCGCCAAAATAAAAGAGAACCCAACATGCGACACGGTCCCAATCACCCCCAACTGGGCACCACTACTGATCATCGGGAAAGGAAACATAGTAAGTATCGTTGAGAGTCTTCGTCGAACTCCCACTTGAGCTCATACGCGTCTCCTGGAGCGGAATCATCAGGCCCTGCATCTGGTGTAATAGTAATCTGTGAGCCACAGGGACTCAGCAATCTCGCACCCTCGCGATCAAGACTATTTAAGCTTATAGGTAAGGCAAGGTAAATATGAGTGGAGCTGCAGCAAGCGACTAGCAATATGGTGGCTAACTTATTCGCAAAAGAGAGCGAGAAGAGGAGGCAAAGCACGAGCGAGAAACTAGAGAACAACCTGCGCAAACATTACTCCAACACCGTGTCCACTTCCCGGACTCCGCCGAGAAGAGGCCATCACGGTAACACACTCAGTTGATTCATTTTAATTAATTAAGGTTCAAGTTATCTACAACCGGACATTAACAAATTCCCATCTGCCCATAACCGCGGGCACGGCTTTCGAAAGTTCAATCCCTGCAGGGGAGTCCCAACTTAGCCCATGACAAGCTCTCACGGTCAACGAAGGAATAGACCTCCTCCCAAGATGTTCCGATCAGACTCGGTATCTCGGTAATTCAAGACACTTCGACAGGTTAAAACAAGACCAGCAACACCGCCCGAATGTGCCGACAAATCCCGATAGGAGCTGCACATATCTCGTTCTCAGGGCACACTCAGATAGGTCAAGCTACGAGTAAAACCAACCCTCAAGTTTCCCCGAGGTGGCCCCGCAGGCCGGTTCGGACCAACACTCAGAGGGAGCACTGGCCCGGGGGGTTAAAATGAGATGACCCTTGGGCTCTGGTAACCCAAGGGAAAAAGAGACTAGGTGGCGAATGGTAAAACCAAGGTTGGGCATTGCTAGAAAAGCTTTAATCAAGGAGAACTATCAAGGGGTTCCCATTATAACCCAACCGTAAGGAACGCAATCTCTCTCCCTT
>NC_053027.1:469914633-469925890 GCF_003073215.2 Triticum urartu
TGACCACCATTAGCACATTGACAGATAAATATTGAAGCTGAATCCAACGGAATGAAAATTGCAACATATAGTCTTCACATCCGAACAAAATGAACGAATGCATTCCTCTTGAAATGGTCACATATCCATAAATTGAGAAGCCACGTAGAATTAAGGTAGAGAAATAAATCAACAAGGTACGGATCAAGAACGAATAATCGGTAAGAAATCCCAATCTCAAACCAATATCCGTGGAAGAAGAACTAGAGCTACTAGAATTCCCACCTATGAAACTCCCGAACCTTTCCGGTTATGCAATCAGGTGTTGGGGATACAGGGGAAGCATAATATCTCACCCAAACTAGCAAATCCTACATCCAGCTGTATCCATCCTTCAACACATAACCAAGAAAACTTCGGAAACCATCTACCTCAACCTTCGAAAAGCATCCGTTATACAAGTTATGGCGATACTCCCGAACTCCCGCCCCAGTACTGGGTGGCGTCGAGGTTATCTCACCAACGAACTGCATAAAAGAGATTTTCGATGTCGGCGTACTAAACTCAGGTATTCCAGAACTGCAATGATAAAATTATGATGACAACACCTCAGAGCTCAACTCCCCGGGACACTTCCACAAACCCCTGACAGGAGGCACCAAGACAATGTTCTCATCACAAAACCATCGGAACGATTCCAAGATACCCGCATGATCCTAAAAATTTTTTTAGTGAAATTAGAGAAGAGTCAAAACTCTACGTCAGGAAGCCTTACCAGAGCGATGAGGAGACTGAGAAGTAAAAAGAATTCCTAATCTCTCCTATATATAATTCCTAAAGACTCAAAACAATTTTCTAGACACAACTCGGCCACTAAAAACGATCAAGCAATGGGGCTCCTAAGGTCGGGGAAGGCTCTGATACCAACTTGTAACACCCTCGATGCGACTATAGCTCCCACGTGTCGAGGCACGACTTAGAGACATAATCGCATTGAAGGCATATGTCGCAAGTTAGGCAATCTTCACAACATCCCATGTAATAATAATAAAAGGGGAGATAACATAGTTGGCTTACACTCGCCACGTCAATCAAGTACATTAATAACATTCCATCAACCATACACTCATGGCCCGACTATGGCGCCGAAATAAAAGAGAACCCAACATGCGACACGGTCCCGTTCACCCCCAACTGGGCACCACTACTGATCATCGAGAAAGGAAACATAGTATCGTTGAGAGTCTTCGTCGAACTCCCACTTGAGCTCGTATGCGTCTCCTAGAGCGGAATCATCAGGCCCTGCATCTAGTGTAATAGTAATCTGTGAGCCACGGGGACTCAGCAATCTCGCACCCTCGCGATCAAGACTATTTCAGCTTATAGGTATGGCAAGATAAAATATGAGTGGAGCTGCAGCAAGCGACTAGCAAGTATGGTGGCTAACTTATTCGCAAAAAGAGAGCGAGAAGAGGAGGCAACGCAGCGAGAAACTAGAGAGCAACCTGCGCAAACATTACTCCAACACCGTGTCCACTTCCCGGACTCCGCCGAGAAGAGGCCATCACGGTAACACACTCAGTTGATTCATTTTAATTAATTAAGGTTCAAGTTATCTACAACCGGACATTAACAAATTCCCATCTGCCCATAACCGCGGGCACGGCTTTCGAAAGTTCAATCCCTGCAGGGGAGTCCCAACTTAGCCCATGACAAGCTCTCACGGTCAACGAAGGAATAGACCTCCTCCCAAGACGTTCCGATCAGACTCGGTATCTCGGTTCTTCAAGACACTTCGACAGGTTAAAACAATACCAGCAACACCGCCCGAATGTGCCGACAAATCCCGATAGGAGCTGCACATATCTTGTTCTCAGGGCACACTCAGATGAGACATCCTACGAGTAAAACCAACCCTCAAGTTGCCCCGAGGTGCCCCGCAGTCTACTCGTTTCGGACCAACACTCAGAGGAGCACTGGCCCGGGTTAAAATAAGATGACCCTTGAGTCTGCAGAACCCAAGGGAAAAGAAGAGGCTAGGGCGCAAATGGTAAAACCAAGTTGGGCATTGCTGGAAAAGCTTTATCAAGGAACTATCAAGGGGTTCCCATTATAACCCAACCGCGTAAGGAACGCAAAATCCGGGAACATAACACCGATATGACGGAAACTAGGGCGGCAAGAGTGGAACAAAACACTAGGCGAGAGGACGAGCCTTCCACCCTTTACCAAGTATATAGATGCATTAAGATAGCAAGATACTATAATGATATCCCAACAAGTAAATAAATGTTCCAACAAGGAACGGCCTCCAATCTTCACCTGCAACTAGCAACGCTATAAGAGGGGCTGAGCAAAGCGGTAACATAGCCAATCAACGGTTTGCTAGGACAATGGTGGGTTAGAGGTTTGACATGGCAATTTGGGAGGCTTGCAAGAAAGTGGTAGGCATCGTAGCAATGGCATAGCAAAAGAGCGAGCAAACTAGCATAGCAAAGATAGTAGTGATTTCGAGGGTATGATCATCTTGCCTGCACAGTTGTCAGAGTTGACTGGATCCTCAAAAGCAAACTCAACGGGCTCCTCGTTAGCGAACTCGTCTCCCGGCTCTACCCAAACAAGACAAACAAGCAACAAGGACACAATCAACCACGTGCAAGGATCAAAGCATATGATGCAATGATGATATGCTATGCGGGATGCGATGCGGGATGCAAAATGCAAGATATGACAGGAAATGCATGAACCTGGCCTCAACTTGGAATTCCAAGGGTGCCACTGGAAAGATGAGATGAAATCGCTTGAAAACGATATAAAGAACGCCGGAATCGGAGTTACGGTTTGGAAATGGCAAGCGTTTCAAAAAATGACACCGGTCTGCGATTTACAGCAAGTAGGCATCTAAATGCAATGAGATGAACATGCTACAGCACCCAAACATGACAACAAAATACATGGCAGGGATGCACACAAGATGCTTAACAAAAGTCTAGCACTGAGCTATGGCCAAATCATCCATTAACAGGTTCAAACAAGCATGGCAAAAACGCAAATGGTAAAACAGATCTCAGACTTAGTGAAATTAACACTTGTCTGGAATTTCAGATCATATAGCCCTCTTCGGAGCAACAAAACAACATGCTACAGGACCTGAACATGACAAAGAAAGACATGGCATGGAGCTACTCAACAAGCTTAACAAAAGTCCCTTAGTGACCTTGAGCCAAAAGGGATCACAAAATATACTAACAAGCACACGAACATAGCAAAAACATAATCAGTTTTCAGACTAGTGAAAACTGGGACATGCTGAAACATAACTCACGAAGGCATGTTTACGAGCTCGATGCACTCACCACGGTGCAAGTCATGGCAAGACAAGCATACATCCCATAAGAAGGCACAAAATACAAGCTAGACATGGCAAGAACAATGGCATAGCATGCACGGATCAACTACAATAACATCGGCAAAATCGCAAACAAGTTGACGATCTGCCCAGATTCACAACGAAGCAAAAGTAGAGCTCGATTGACTCAAGCTAGGTTGCTCCATAATTGCAAACAAAGACATGGATGGATAGAGCACTACAATATTAACAAAACTCCCTTACTGATCATCCTCAAAAGAGGCACGGATCACTAGGAAATAGCATGAACATATGGCATCATGAACTAAATAATCCCAGACTTAGTGAAAACTACTAAGTCCCTGAAAACAGATTTACCGGGTGCCTCACTTTGCAAGCTTGCACAAGTCACCACACACATCCTAAAAATGCATGGGTTGCACCTCTGGAAAGATAACAAGATGCTTAACAAAACATATGAAGGACTCACAGGCATATCATGCACACAACAATCATGGCAAAAATGACAAAAGTCTAAGATGAACTAGCAGATCTGACAATTAACTCACGAAGCCTCCTTCTAACAGCATTTCGGGCATCAAGATGAACTCAAATGAAAATGATGCAATGGAATGAAATGATGTACTCGTCGACGAACATTTTGATATACTATATGTCCAAAACGGAGCTACGGATGCGGAGATATAGCCGCAAAGTTAGCACAAAAATTAGGGTTCGAGGAGAAAAGTCAACCGTCAAATTTCAGATCTCAGATCTGCACGCTCCCGAGGCTCGCCGGCGCACTGTTCACCGGAGCACGGAAGTCGAGGTTCGTCGGAGAGGAAGAAGACCGGGGGCGCCGGGGAGGTCGGAGGAGGCCGGAGCGGCCGGACGGAGAGGAGGCGGCGGCGCGGCGGTGGCGGCGGCGCGCGCGCGCCCAGTACGAGCTGAGGGAGGCGGCGGCGACCGAGCGAGGAGGCGCGGGCGGCTCGGGCTCGTGGGCGTCGGCCTCGGCGCGGCGGGGCGAGGGGGGGGGGGGGGGGGGGGGGGGGGGGGGGGGGGGGGGAGGGGGGGGGGGGGGGGGGGGGGGGGGGGGGGGGGGGGACGGGCGCGAGACGCTGCGGGCGCGGGGCGCGGTCGGACGCGGCGCGGCGAGAGGATTTAGGGGGAGAGGAGAGATCCGAATTGGAATGGGGGGTATATAGGCATAAGGGAGCTAGGAGAGTCCAAATGAGGTGCGGTTTTCGGCCACGCGATCGTGATCGAACGCTCTAGATGATGGAGTAGAGTTAAGTGGGTTTTGGGCCAAATTGGAGGGGTGTTGGGCTGCAACACACACGAGGCCTTTTCGGTCCCTCGGCTAACCGTTGGAGTATCAAACGAAGTCCAAATGATACGAAACTGGACAGGCGGTCTACCGGTAGTAAACCAAGGCCGCTTGGCAAGTCTCGGTCCAATCCTGAAATGTCTAATCCCCACACACGAAAGAAAGCTAGAAATGGCCACCGGAGGAGAATGAAGCGCTAGAATGCAAAATGGACAACGGGGAAAATGCTCGAAAGCATGAGACGAACATGTATGCAAATGCAATGCACATGATGACATGATATGAGATGCATGACAACGACAACAACACACGGAGACAAAACTCGAACCCGAGGAAATAAATATAACTTAACGCTGGAAACGGCAAGAGTTGGAGTACAAATTGGGAAAGTTACATCCGGGGTGTTACAGCCAAATCAATGCTATGACCTCTGCTATCTTTGGTAAGTGTTTGCTTATGTATGTTGCACCAATCAATGAATCTTAAAACTGACCAAAATGTTGATAAAATCTTTGGCAGGCACTCGGATCGCTCATCTTGGTGCAGATATGCGGATGAAGCTCAAAGCGGCATACACATTGGTTGAGCAGCTATACTCTGGGTCTCAGCGGGGCATTAGTACGGCGGCTTATAACAAACCGGCTCCAACTTTGATTAAGGAGACCCTTGAGAAGCTGGGCATGTTACCAGCCCGTATTGCCGAGTTGAAGAGAGCCGCTGCCAGAGCCGGAGCTTTAACCGCCCTTATTCGAGCCAAGGCCTGGATTCCGGACCTTGAAGTGGAGGATATCATTAAAGGATACCTAGGCGTTAAAGAAGACGGTTCAAACTTCGACAATGATGATCTTTGGCGGCTGACCAAACAGATGCGGCTAGCGGCCCGCAAGTTAGCCGAGGATACCGATTTGTCCCATTTCCAACCGTTTTTTGCAGTAGAAGGGCAAAGACAGACGGAACAGCCGGCCGACATACATGAAGTCGAAGAACTTGTGCCTCCGATTCGTAAGCACACTTACGCCCCTGATATTAACCCTTCTGATCTTATCCATGAGGAAGCAGTGTTCCAAGCTTTAACCGGAATCGATTGGTCAACGGCTGATTTCCAGCGGCTGGGGAGGGATGAAGAAGTGCCTACATCAACTAATCCGCAACCGTCAAACCGTCGTGATGAAGAGTCCTGATCCGGTTGCCGGTTTATATGGCTACTGTGAAAAACAATGGCACTGTTTGAGCCTCTTTGAAGCTTCATGTAATAGGATAGCTGAAACTCTATTTATCTGCCATGCCATCGAGCATGTTTTGTAACGTTTTGTGACAATCTGTGCCGCCCTTCGGGATATATTTTATGCATAGCCTATGATGACTTGCCTGCCTGGGTACAAAAATTTAAAAGCGTCTAGCGGTTTACCGCTAGACGCGTCATAATATCCAAGAAGTATATAGTACTTAAATGAATAATCAAGTGTTTGTACAAAAAGTAATGTATAAAACATACCTCATGATTGACCAAATGTGTATACGCAAAGGTGTTAATACCAATCCGGAACGTTTGATAATTTCATCTTCATAATGCTGGTCTATATATCAAACCAGACCGTATAACTACCGGATTTTCTTTATAACACTGGTGATTTAGTCAAACCAGACCGGGTCAATGACCACCGGTTTATAATTGATCATGTGCCAACAACTGGTAGTCGGAAAGCAAGCCGGGTCAAGGACGCCGGTTTATCAAAAAATACTTATGATTTTCAACAAACAAAATTCAAATAGGAAAATATGCGAGGCTTTTTACGAGCTGACGGGCTCCAAATCGAGGCTTTTCATGGGCTGCTAGGCCTCTGAGTTAAACCATTTATCAAAGCCTTTTAAGATGGGCCTCCAATTAACCAATCATCGTTTTAACTGTGACAAGTTCAGGGTCTGTAAAAGATTGACTTGTCAAACGTTCGATGGGTCATACCAGGATTACCTGGATAGGAGTGGCTTACTTGATGAAGGCAGGCTAACCCGGGGTTTTAGGTGAATACACCAGGCTTCCAAGCCGTGGCTTGATAGCCAATTACGAGGGTCCTTTCAAACTCTTTGTTGCTTTGCAAAAAGAGCCCCCAAGTAACTTGGTGAGCGATGCTCAATGTGTGCCTATGTTTGAGTCTGTACTATGTACAACACTCTATTTGGCTCCACAAATTGTCCTTGTATGGCTTGAAATGCCTAATCAAGAGGTGTAGCTGTGGTTCAAACATGACCAAGCCCCCTAGTGATTTTCCTTTATCTCTATGCAGCTGCTAAAGCCGGTTTAACAAAGACTCCGCTTTGTCAGTTAACTTGTAAAAGCACACACATGATATAAGAAAGAACAGATACCCCGCTTATAACAGAGGCTCCGGTTTATTATATGATATATACACTGTCATAAATATGTACAGATGAAGAGCCTATGGCTTCAAGTATAGTAAGGCCGAAGGAGAGCTATGTTCCATGGCCGCTTGGTCTCCTCCTCCGATTGACGTGAGTCTTCATGCTCTCGAACATCAATGAGGTAGTAAGATCCGTTGTGCAGATTTTTGCTGACCACAAAGGGTCCTTCCCAAGGGGGGGATAACTTGTGCATATCAGTCTGATCCTGGATGAGCCGGAGCACCAAATCACCTTCTTGAAAGGTTCTAGTTTTAACCTGGCGGCTGTGATAACGTCGAAGATCTTGTTGATAAATCACCGAACAGGCTGCTGCAAGATCACGCTCTTCATCCAACAGGTCCAGAGAATCCTGACGTGCCTTCTCATTATCAGCTTCAACATAAGCTGCAACACGGGGCGAATCGTGACGGATGTCACTAGGAAGAACTGCCTCCGCTCCATAAACCATGAAGAAAGGTGTGTAACCTGTAGACCTATTGGGTGTGGTGTTGATGCTCCATAACACAGAAGGTAGCTCCTCAACCCAACAACCCGGCGTCCGCTTTAAGGGAACCATAAGCCTTGGTTTGATACCCCTTAGAATTTCTTGATTTGCCCTTTCCGCTTGACCATTAGATTGGGGGTGAGCCACTGATGCTAGATCAAGCCGGATGTGCTCACGTTGACAGAATTCTTCCATCTCCCCTTTTGACAGATTAGTGCCATTATATGTTATAATACTATGTGGAAAACCAAACCGGAATATCACCTTTTTGATGAATTGAACTGCCGTGGCTGCATCACACTTGCTGACTGGCTCTGCCTCCACCCATTTAGTGAATTTATCAACTGCTACTAACAGGTGGGTCTTCTTGTCCTTAGAGCGCTTGAAGGGTCCAACCATATCAAGCCCCCAAGTTGCAAACGGCCACGTAATTGGAATCATCCACAACTCTTGAGCCGGAACGTGCGCACGGAGGGCAAATTTTTGACATCCATCACATCTCTTGACTAAATCCTCTGCATTAGCATGCGCCGTCAACCAGTAAAAACCGTGGCGAAAAGCTTTGGCAACCAACGACTTTGAACCGGCGTGGTGACCACAATCCCCTTCATGGATTTCTCGCAAAATCTCATGACCTTCTTGAGGAGAAACACAGCGCTGAATTACTCCTGAAACACTGTAACGATGTAACTCCCCGTTGAGTATGGTCATGGACTTGGAACGTCGGATTATCTATCGAGCCAACGTTTCCTCATCTAGTAACTCGCCCCGGTTCATGTAATCCAGATATGGGATCGTCCAATCCGGTATGGCATGCAGAGCTGCCACCAACTAAGCCTCCGGATCAGGAATAGCCAAATCTTCTTCAGTTGGTATTTTGACTGACGGATTGTGCAACACATCAAGAAAGACATTGGGCGGAACCGGTTTACGTTGGGAACCAAGACGACTTAAAGCGTCCGCCGCTTCATTCTTCCGCCGGTCTATATGGTCCACCTGATAACCTTTAAAGTGACCAGCCATTGCGTCCACCTCTCGCCGATATGCAGCCATGAGTGGGTCTTTAGAATCCCAAGTACCAGACACCTGCTGGGCCACTAGATCTGAATCGCCGAAGCACTTAAACCGGCTCAAATTCATCTCTTTAGCCATTCGAAGCCTGTGGAGTAAAGCCTCATATTCAGCTGCATTGTTAGTACAAGTGAACATTAAACGGAGGACATAACAAAACTTGTCACCTCGTGGGGAAGTTAATACGACTCCAGTCCCCGAGCCCTCCAACTGTCTGGATCCATCAAAATGAATAGTCCAATATGTATTATCTGGTTTCTCTTCAGGTGCCTGTAACTCCGTCCAATCGTTGATGAAATCCATGAGTGCCTGGGACTTGATCGCCATGCGGGGTATATATTTGAGCCCATGAGGTCCAAGCTCAATGGCCCACTTGGCAACCCGGCCAGTTGCCTCTCTGTTTTGAATGATGTCGCCCAGAGGAGCTGAACTGACCACTGTGATGGGATGGCCCTGAAAATACTGTTTAAGCTTCCGGCTTGCCATAAACACCCCATACACCAGTTTCTGCCAATGTGGATACCTCTGTTTTGACTCAATGAGCACCTCACTGATATAGTAAACCGGCCGTTGAACCGGATACTCCTTGCCAGACTCCTTGCGCTCTACCACAATGGCTACGCTAACAGCTCAGGCATTAGCAGCCACATATAATGATAATGGCTCTTTATCGATCGGCGCTGCCAACACGGGCGGTTCAGCTAGGTGCCTCTTCAGATCCTCAAATGCCTTATCAGCTGCCTCACTCCAGACAAAGTTATCTATTTTCTTGAGCATATGATATAAGGGGATGGCCTTCTCTCCAAGGCGGCTGATAAACCGGCTCAAGGCTGTAATCCGGCCGGCCAGACGTTGAACATTGTTAATACACGCTGGTTTAGCCAAGGATGTAATTGCTGCAATCTTTTCCAGATTAGCCTCAATGCCTCTGTTTGAAACTAGAAAGCCTAAGATCTTGCCTGCCGGGACACCGAAAACACACTTCTCTGGATTGAGCATCATCTTGTAAACCCGGAGATTGTCAAAGGTTTCCCGTAGATCATCTATCAATGTCTCCTCCTTTCTGGATTTGACCACAATATCATCCACATACACATGAACATTGCGCCCAATTTGTTTATGAATGCAATTCTGAACACATCGCTGGTAAGTCGCCTGGGCACTCTTGAGTCTAAAGGGCATAGAAACATAGTAGAAGGCTCCAAAGGGAGTTATGAAGGCTGTTTTCTCCTGGTCCTTAACCGCCATTTTGGTCTGATGATAACTAGAGTAAGCATCCAGAAAACACAAATGGTCACAACCCGCCGTAGCATCAATTATCTGATCAATGCGAGGGAGAGCAAAGGGGTCTGCAGGGCAAGCTTTGTTTAAATCCGTGTAGTCCACACACATGCGCCAAGTGCCGTTTTTCTTAAGAACCAGCACCGGATTGGCTAACCACTCTGGATGAAAAACTTCGACAATAAACCCAGCAGCCAACAGACGGGCTATCTCTTCACCTATAGCCTTGCGTCTCTCCTCGTTGAAACAGCGGAGGAACTGCCGGACCGGTTTGAACTTAGGATCAATGTTGAGTGTGTGCTCAGTGAGTTCCCTCGGTACACCTGGCATGTCAGAAGGTTTCCATGCGAAGATGTCCCGATTCTCACGGATGAACTCGATGAGCACGCTTTCCTATTTGGGATCCAGGTTAGCGCTGATGCTGAACTGTTTGGATGAATCGCCAGGAACAAAGTCAACCATCTTAGTGTCTGTAGCCGATTTGAACTTCAACGCTAGATCATGTTCCGTAGTTGGCTTTTTTAAAGAGGTCATGTCTGCTGGTTCAACTTGCTCCTTATAGAATTTTAACTCCTCCGTGGCACAAACCGACTCCGCATAAGCCGCATCGCCTTCTTCGCACTCCAAAGCAATCTTTCTACTTCCATGTACTGTGATAGTCCCTTTATGACCTGGCATTTTAAGCTGTAGATAAACATAACATGGCCTTGCCATAAACTTAGCATAAACCGACCGCCCAAACAAGGTGTGGTACGGAATTTTGATCTTTACCACCTCAAATGTCAATGTTTCTGACCTTGAATCGTAGTCATCTCCAAAAGCTACCTCCAAAGCTATCTTACCAATAGGATATGCAGACTTACCAGGCACCACACCATGAAAGACCGTATTTGACGGTTTAAGATCCTTATCTGTCAACCCCATATGGCGGAATGTATCATAATACAAAATATTGATACCACTTCCCCCATCCATGAGCACTTTAGTGAACTTGTATCCCCTGACTTGAGGGGCTACCACCAAGGCCAAATGACCTGGATTATCAACCCGGGGCGGGTGATCATCTCTACTCCACAAAATAGGTTGCTTAGACCAGCGTAGATACTGAGGTACTGCCGGCTCAACAGAGTTGACTGCCCTTTTGTGAAGCTTCTGATCATGTTTGCACAAACTAGTAGTGAAGACATGATATTGCCCGCTGTTCAGCTGATTGGGATTGCTCTGATAACCCGAATGCTGCTGCTGCTGCTGACTCCCCTAATGGTTGTAATCTCCCTGGTTGCCTTGGTGTCCTTGATTGACGTGTCCGGTTTGGTTGCCTGGAAACCCTGAAAACCGGAACCAA
>NC_053027.1:469926890-469942975 GCF_003073215.2 Triticum urartu
TGCGCCACCTCAAAAGAGTTGCTTGCAGTCGTAGTTCAGGTTAGCCACTGAGTCAAAGCTGGCTTGCTGCAGTTAAACTCCACCACCCCCCCTTGTTGATACCGATGCATATGTAGCTAGTTCTGATGTAAGTCTTGCTGAGTACTTTTGTACTCACGTTTTCTTAATTTATGTTTTGCAGAGAGACTTCAGTCTCGCTAGTAGTTCCGCGTGGACTTCGACGTTTAGCTTGATACCTCAGCTACGATCTTGTGCCCTCGGCAGGATCTGGTAGATAGTTAGGCTTCTTAGCCTTTTTCGTTTGTAGATGTCTGTACTCAGACATGTTAAGCTTCCGCTTGTGCTTTGATTTGTATGCTATGATTGTTGGGTCATGAGACCCATGTTTGTAATATCTCGCTCCTCAGAGCCTAATGAATAAATACTTGAGTCGTAGAGTCTTGTTGTGATGCCATGTTGTATTTACACATATCGAGCATATTGTGTGTATGATTGAAATGCTTGGTATGTGTGGGATCCGACAATCTAGTTGTTTATCCTTGGCAGCCTCTCTTATGGGGAAATGTAGTCTAGTGCTTCCTTGAGCCATAGTAGTCCGCTACAGCCCGGTTCACCGGAGTCCTGCTAGCCCAGCACTACTACTCAGGACACTTGACTGGCCGACATTTTTTTTCACTTCGTTCCTATGTCTGTCCCTTCGGGGAAATGTCACGCGGTGACATCCGGAGTCCTGCCTAGCCTGCTATAGCCCGGTTTACCGGAGTCCTGTTAGCCCAGTGCTACAGCCCAGATTCACACGCCGCTGACCGACATGCTCGAAGTTGATTCTTGTATGCCTGTCTCCATGGGTTAGTGCCGCTTTGGGTTCATGACTAGCCATGTCGGCCCGGGTTCTCTGTCATATGGATGCTAGCGACACTATCATATACGTGAGCCAAAAGGCGCAAATGGTCCCGGGCCATGGTAAGGCGACACCCGTGGGAATACCGTGCGTGAGGCCGCAAAGTGATATGAGGTGTTACCAGCTAGATCGATGTGACTTGGAATCGGGGTCCTGACACATGTAGTAGTAGTTTATTTCTTATAGCCCGCTGACTCAGCTCTATTGTACTTGCTCTAATAATGCAAGAAACCACTAAAATGCCAAGAAACTACTACCACTTGCATACGTGGCAGACTTAAGATAAGACTACCTTATCAACCATTGTACATGCTCTTACCAACAAAAATCCTCGAGTGACCTCCTACCTCCGGCCCGTCCACCTAGTCATCCTCGGCCATGGGACGCAGCTACCGCCGCCGGCAAAAGGCGAGGTCAAAACCGCCGACGGTGCAGAGCCCATGTTACGGCAACACGGATGCCAGCTCCGTCCGGTGCTCGCGGCCGCTAGCTAGCCAAGATAGCTCCGTCCAGCTGCTTGTCTGCAGGGTTTGCTTGCTAGATTGGCAAGGCAGCGCGGCAGCTTTCTCGCGCGCGCCGCGCTAAGGCCAGCCATCTGGCTCGAGTGAAGGCCAGCGCGGCGGCTTGCTCGCTCGTGAGTCACGCTCGGGCCAGCCTGCCAACCCATGCGGAGGCCAGCACGGTGTCCGGCCCGTCCAGCGGAGCGGCGAACAACTCGCTCATCACCGGTGCCACCGACGAACACGCATCAGTACTGTTTGAAGTAATCTTCAGGAAAAATAATGATTTGAGGGGGAATAATAGGATAGAAGGTCAGATGTGGGTCCCTTGTGTCAACGGTCAAACAAAATGTGTTGGTTTAAGCTGCCTCATTAGCATGCACATGTGGGCCAACCCTGTCATAAATGGGTTTAAACGAACCTAATCGGTAGGAGTAATAGGTAGTTTTTGGCATGGATTAAGAAATTTTGGGTATGTTTTTGCTATTTTTTGTACAATAGATTCCTCCTAGGGCTGGTTGAAAGTGGTAGTTTTTTGTTAAATACTCTACATATTGTAAGTAGGAGTGAAAGTTAAGCTTTCGAAGCCAATAAGCAAGGCTAGTTACATAGTGCATATGTGTACATGATTGAAAGTAAATATCAACCATGAGTGACTAATATCTTGATGGAAAACTCGAAACTATGGAATACTAGGAAAAGAAATGCATGGTTGGAAATACTAGCAATGTTCATGTCCGTTGCAACGAATCATAATTAGAATAATACTTATTCACAAACTTGGTACAAAACACTCTAATTTTGATATACATATGTCACTAGAGATATATTATGTTTCAATTAGAATATATTCCTTGGGCTGTTTTGGTGAGGTCAGGGAGGGATGTGGTTGGTTTTAAGATACTAATTATGGGTTTTTCTGCAAATTGGTAGACAAGTGGGATGTTGGTGAGAAAAGGCAACAACTTACCTCACAATCGTTAGATGTAGATCTAATGGTTAGACACGACGGATGGCAGACACACCAGCATCACCAACTTAGTCTTGTGTAGGAGTACTAGCAAGATTCGTGCATTGCACGGAACATCAAGATGCATTTTTTTTATAAAACACTTGTTGTGATTGACCCTTGCGGGAGTAATCCCATGTGTAAAAACTAATGATATCTCGAGAAATATCAGATAAGGTGAAGAGGAGTGGGGTGTGGTGGTGGTTGGTGGTCGAACTGAGCGGAGGCATGGGGATTGACGACGCCGGCAGCGGCCACCAGGCCAGTTTGTTCCAGAGGCTTCCTTTCTTAATTGCTCAACAATGAGGTTTGTTGGAGATAAGGATGAACGAGGGAAGGCCTTGTCTGCAAATGTGGAGAGGGGTGCGGGTATCTTTTAGTTTAATTTCCATCCGTCAGATATAGATCGGACGGTCTATTTTGCAAGATGGCACACATACCATCATCACCAACTCGGTTTTCATAAGAGAAGAAATATAAGTATGGAGATACAAACGTATTATCGATACTTGCTTCCGTAAACTAGCATCTACATTCTATTTAACGCCTCGGCATGTGGGGCCTTAGCACAATGACTTCTCGACTATGTAAAATGAAGATTTTCCCGTCGCCGACAAGGAGGGGGTGACGGGGCGCACTTTTTGGATTGCTCTAGTCCTAGTAGTCATACTAGGTGGTCTAAGCACGTGTAGATTTATTCTTTTTCACATATCGTGTTCGCCGTACTGCCACGACTGTTCATGAATAGACGGTAAGTTATTCACGGGGAAACCCTTGATGAGCGTGTTTGCGAGAGAGAGAGTGCGTGTGTGATATGTTAGAGACTGAGGCAACGATAACAGATTCTTTGTGTCTATGTGTGTGGAGGATAGAGAGAGACATGTACATGGGGCTTTGTGTTGTGTAACGTGGAGACACATATACATAATTAGAGAGTGAGTGTGTGAGATACACATGTAGACATGAGGAGGGATGATGATCCAGGTAAATGGGTGCTTGTGCGTGTCTGTGTGTGTTTGTGCATGCGTTTGTGTGTGAGAGGGAGAGAGTGTATGTGGAGTAGAGAGACCACTGATGATGTAAACCTAGTATAAGGGAAGGGGGAATGGTGTGACATGTGTAGTAGCGAGATAGCACGGGTGCGGGCGGGGGGAGCAGACTATTTGGAAGAGACATCGAGTGTGTGTGTGGGAGAGGGGTGTGAGAGCGAGAGAAAGAGAGAGCTAGCGACGGAGAGAGAGAGAGAGAGAGGAAGAGAGGGGGCGAGAGGGGTCGTTTGTGTCCATAAATGGCGTATAGATAGGGAGACAATGTTGATGTTGTCCGAAATTGGCCTATGAACGGAGACGCAAGGGAATCGAGTCATCGTGTGTGTGATAGGGACTTCATGAGAGAGCTAGAATAGATGGTGCAGAGAACAATGTGCGAAATCGAGAACGATTATACATTAGGGAGCTATGCACAGAGTCATGACATATATGTATACAGGGAAGGAGCTGGGGCAGGTCCGCATGTGGGAGAGATAGAAAGAGGAGAGTGGTGCACAAGGAGACAAAGTGTGCTTGTTTGCAGTGGGGGTGGTGTGTGAGGTGAGTGCGCGAGAACCACATAACTAGGGAGATAGACGTTTGGGGGCGACGTTTTGTGTGTATGGGAAATATATACTCTACATAGTGCGTGTGCTTGGGTAAGAGAGATAGCGGGAGACCTAGAGAGTGAGGGAAGCGATGTGTGCATGCCCGAGAGACAAAGTGATAGAGACCTATGTTGGGGTCCGGACATTACAAGAGAGAGGGGTGTTAATGTGCTCGTGTGTTGGTGTTTGGGGGAGAGAACGACTTCTCTCTCTCTCTCTGTGTGTGGTGGTGGTGGGGGGGGGTTGACTTCAGATAAAGAGTGAGGTGTCTATATTTGAGGGACTTTAGCGTAATTGAGATATTGTGCACTCATGGTTGATCAATTTGTTTCACAGTTTGTACTATGAGATAACGATACTTTTGAACATGCGTGATATACCTTGATGTACCAGAATTACAAACCTAAGATTGGAATTTTGGAATTCGACTCCATCATTAGCTTTTGTAATTCATTTAAACAGAGGTACATTTTTAAGCCGGGATTTCATGATTTCAAATTCATATATCAAACCTAGAGATATACACATACGGGCATGTTCAAACTTTATAATCATCCACTTTATTCATACACATACACATTTTTGCTTTTGTCATCATATTTAGGATAAACACATTTGGAATTTCATTTGAAGTGGACCGTATGATGGTATTTGCTTGTAGTAGCTCAATGATCCATATTTGAATTGAATGGACAATCTAAGTTTTGAGTTGGAGACATTGATTTTCAAAACTTGCACATTTTTTGCGTGCAAAACAAACAAATTGTCGGCCATGATATCATAGTCGGCCGTACAAGAGCAGAATACTTATAATTTTAGGCGCCAAAAGCTTTCAAACTTCCCGCTCACATCGAAATATCACGCGCCCGAAAGTTTAGCCCTGTGATATTCCTGTTTTACCCCTGCCACATGAACGGAAAAGGGCTGCTTTGGTAACTCCATTGTTTTCCCCTCTTTGCCCCCAACATTCTTCCCCAGAGCACCTCCCCTTCCCCTCCCCGACCCCCAACCACGGCAAGCCACCGAATCTAGTCCTCCACCGCAGCGGTGGACCTCACACCCCGCCGGATCTACCTTCCGCACCTTGGAACCCCCAACTACCAACTCACCACTTCACCGGAGCCGCTTCAGCGACTGGCTTGTCCACCGCTCCAGATCTCCTTGACCGCCATCATGGTCCACCGCACATGATCTGCTTAACCGGTGCCCTCGTCCACCACAGCGTAGGCCCTTCACTGACTCCCTCGTCCGCCCCTTCACTGGCCCTTCATACAAGCCCTCGTCCGTCGCAATAGATCTGCCTCACCGAAAGCACTGTACAACGCGCCCGCCGAAGCCTTCGTCCACTGCACCAGACCCGCTCCACGGATGCCATATTCAACTCCACCGGCCCTGCTTTACCGACGCTGCAGCCTCATCAGGTTATTTCGATTTGTACTCCTTCGGTTTTTCTCTTTATCGTGCAACTGTTCACTTACCACAGATGAGCTTTCTTGTATGTCGACAGGCGCCGCAACCGTAGCACTGGAGTCGCTTCAGCGACGGCGATAGCCGGCCCATACTCAACCGCAACACGAGCACCATCGACAATCCTTAGCTATCAAGTATGACAGCGATACCCATACGCCGCTGAGAATCAGGTACTATTATCCAGCGACCGGCGCCTACGTTCACTTTCCTAGCATAAGCACCTCACCTTTGAATTTCTTCAGGGCATCATTCAGTTTTTCATGAGACGCATTATTTTGTTTGCACCTATAGGGCCATACTTCTGGCAGTGAACATGTTACATGTGCTAAATTACATACCAGTGCACATATAGTTAATATGCTTTAGTTTTGTTCTGATGCCACCTGTTGGTTCCATCAGACTGCTTAATGTTCTCTATGCTTAATTACACATCAACAAACTAGCATGTGGTTCCGCTGCTTTTTGTTCATTTTACCCTACATTTTCTGATGCTAGCTATTACATCACTGCTCCGAGCCTCTGTTCATTACTTGTTTGTGTGTTCTTGATCTTCCCAAGTTGCATGACTAATTTGATGCTTCTATTAATTATGGATCTGCCAACCCCATCAAGCAAAATATTTGTTCTTTTGGGGCTGGCACCTCGAACAAGCATAAAAATAGAGGGAAGCAGATATACTCCCTCCGATTCTATTTACTCTGCGCATAACTCTTGACCCGCATACCAAGGAGGGCATTGGTTTAATTTTTCTGGACTAATTTGCCAATTAATTAGGGCAGAGGCGGATGGGACAGGGCACACAAGGAAACTAGTGCTAGGAATCGGCAACGCGCAGACTAATACGAGAAAACCGAGAAAAAGTTATACGCAAAGTAAAAAGAATCGGAGGGAGGATTGTCGTGTATGCACACACCCTTCTTTCATTAGTTTAGATGAACCATTGATGATCAATTCGGACCAGTGCATGCGATTAAAATTAATTTTACCTAAATAGATGGTGCAGAATAAACTACAACAACTAGATTTGCAACCACAGGATGCTGACGATATCTTCAAAGAACATTGCAACAGCAGCTAGGCTTCACAGCAACATATGGTAAGCCAGTGTGTTTTAGTACATGTGAAATGCAATGCGAGTGGGCTGCTTTCTTGGCTTGTGCCCTCAACGTGTAATCCTACTGAATTACAAATAGTTCAGTTGTTTGCTTTGCTGTATTGCTTGATTCGAATGCTTATTTGTTGTTACGCTATACCTGAGTTGGCCAATATGTCAGCAGTGCCTGCTGTACTATCGTAAAGAAATGCATGCCTATTTCATTTGAGTCCTTAACTTTTCCTCTCAACTTCATCACAAGACTGTCTTTGTAGTTTATATGAGGCCACACTTTTAAGTGCTTTCTCAGATTATTTCAACTGCTTAGATGCCTTGGCAACTTAAATATAGCGGTTGTACACTCCCTTTCAACTTAGGATGTCAACTGGGTCCGGTTTAATCCCGATTAAAGTCCACTAGTGGTATGATAGTTCAAAATAGTTTTTGTTTTTTTGAGGAAAATGAACTAGGGAGGTAGCAAAAACTAACTAGATGGGACTGGCGGATTTCATTTATTTGCGACTTACATCCCTAGTTTCGTCTTACCATTTTAATTTCTTTTCGGCTGATGCTGCTTCGAACCATTTAAATATAGTTTGACACGCTCGGCAATAATTCATCTGTCGTTTACCATGTAAGCTTACTTCCTGGATCATACGATAACTATCTCTTACTGATGTCCAGCGGAAACCTTTCAGGATGCCGTTCACACTAGGACACAATGTACAACCCCATAATCTATTTGTGGAAGCAGTGCGCCATCCATGTTACCAGATGGTAGCAGTTCAGAGGCAACACCGCCGGAGAGCAGTCTGAGCACAGATATTATAGTGCTTGAGGCTCTACTAGAGGCAGAAAGAGATGGTGTGGCTGCAATGAATGAGGTAATATTTATCTAGAGGCTGGAAATTACGGAATTAGCGGCACACATTATGCAAGCAACCCAAGAATTGGAGGAAGTAAGAATGTTGAATTTGAAGACGGAGGAGGTCCTGCTGTTTCTGCTATCTGAAGCCCAAGATAATCCCGGTTCTTGTTTAGATACCAGTTGAAATTTTCATTAGATTATTGTACTTGCATGTTGTGTCATGTCTCTGAATGGATGATGTTGCAAGACCCCCTATGTTGTCCATGTGTTGTAATGATCCGAATTTTTTAGGCGAGGTAATCCTCAGAACTTGTATGATTGACATAAGGTGAACTGTTTGTCGTGTGAGCATATTGTATTGGATGAAATAACTATTTGACTCAGAGTGTATCCAACCTACCGAATTCGAAGATCACAACATTTCTAAATCATAATCATATATAAAGGTGGAATAAATCTTTGTTGTGGTTTTGAAGAAATAAATAACAAAACATATAATTATCTGTGGATATTCGTAATCGAATACAAATTGGATTTGAATTTAGTTTGCCAGGTCCCAGGGCAAACGTGAATGCTAATTCTCCCAAGTTTTGAACGAAGCGGCTAAACACCCACTATAATTTGTGGGCTGCTCGAAGCAAGTGTTTGCGAGATGGAAATTACTGTCTACCCCTGACACTTGACATCCTTATCGACATGATTTACACTACTGTCAATAGGGGTAGACTAGTAACTTCAATCAGACATGACACGACGGCCTCTGAGCCCATTCAGACACGGCGGGCGCCAAACATGGGCGGCAAAACACATTTGATTCAAGCTCGTCCGAAAGACATGTGTCTCTTCCTCCATTTCCCCAATATTTTAAATAGGGGCAGACGTGTAACTTCCATCAGACGTGACACAACTGCCCTACCTGTCAGTCCCGTTCATACACCGTGGGAGCCAACCGTGGGCGGCAAAACACCCTCTCCTCGCCCGAAATAGTTACCAGCAAATATTTGGGAGATGCGAGATTACCGTCCTATCCCCACCCGACGCGATGTCCGAACTTTTAAACGGGGGATAAGTTCGTAACTTTCCCCATTTCAGAGAAGCGCGTCCCAAAGTTTGAGATCCCCCTCCCCTCCATTTCCCCATTCATACACCGTCGGCGGCACGACAACCTCCGCACTGCGGCCAACCTCCTCCGTCCGCCACCCCATCCTCCACCTTGTCGGAGCCGCTACCCCTACCCCGTCGTCACTGCAAGAGATGGACGTCTCCCATCCACGGCGCTAGACCAGCATCCTTTCATCGCCTCCTCTCGCTTCATCGGCGCCGTCGTCCACCTTGCCGTTGCCGCTCCTACGACCACCTCATCCACGGCAACATGATATATCCCCCGACCCGGCTGTCTGCCGTCTAAAGTCTTCTTCCCCACCGCCGACAGCCATCGCACCCGCAGCACCCTCAACGTATCAGCATATACCTACACGGCGTCGCAAGAGAGATGGTACTCTTCCATATGTGCTTAAGTTATTGATCTCACCCGGAAAATAGATCGTAATTTGTTTACTATACTTTTCTTGTCCGTACCAAATTGTAGTGGCTAGTTGAAAGCAAACATTGGTTGCGAAGTAGCTTTGTCCGGTTTGCACCTTCAGATTCGCCATGGCACGGGTACTATACTCGTAAAGATTATGGTTCCTCCCCTTTATATTCACTACCATCATCATAGGTACTTCATGTCGTGCTAGCACTGCTCCTCAACACCTCAACCCAAAGCTTACGTGTTGAAATACGAATCTGATATGATGCTCATATCACTAAAACAGAGAACGTTTAATTGGTCACCTAATGTTCCTATATTCGTTTCGAAAAGCATGTGCGCCACCCACTGGTCCAGCTAGTTCCACTTTCCTGATTTTTCCCTTGATGCTTAGGGGTTTCCCCTTTTATCTACTCTAGTATGATCTGCGTAGGTGCTTTCTGTCGTACTAGCATTACTCCACCCTTCAAGCTAAACAACACAACACTCAGAATTTGAAAGCTTAGTTGTTCAAATATGATTGTGATATGATACTGATATTAGTTAACTGACACATTTAATTGGTTAGCTAAAGGTCCCACTTGAGTTTCCAAATGCATGCCATGACATATAGAGAGACAACATAATTGCATTTCTTTGTCACTTGTTGACCGTACTTTCTTGTCCATACCAAATCTTAGTTGTTATTTCAAAGCAAACATCGGTTTCTAACTACCCTTTGCGCGGTTTGCAGCTTCAGCTCTGCCATCCCACTGCCACGGTCAATATTGTACTCATCATGCTTATGTTTTCCCCATTTTATGATGACCACAATCAGCCTACATGGTTCGTGTCGTAATAGCACTGCTCCACCCATCAAGCTAAACAAGCTTAGTTGTACAAATTCATATCTGATATTATTGCTGATATTAGTAAAACCGAGAGATGTTTAATTGGTTAGCTAAATGTTCCTACTTTAGTTTTGAAATGCATGTGAGCAACATATGGAGAGACCTGAAAGAATAGTATTTCTCTGTGCGCTCTGGTTCATCATGGGTGGCCAACCGACATTGTATTAAAAGACTTGTAATATCTTTAATCTGCTTGCTCTTTTGCTCTTCTTTAAGATGATACTCTTCTCTTGCGGTCGACTGGTCAGGCCGAGTTGTTCCCCCTTAGTATATTTTGAATCTGTTAGGTCAGGTCGACTTGTTCTTCTTTACTATATGTTGAAGCTATCATCTGCGAAGTGTCATCACTTTTGGAGCTCTCATATTTTGAGTAGTAGGCCACATTATATTAATGCACACAACAAATTACGGCATGCATGGCATCTTTTAAAAGAATTGCAGAGATAGCACAAAGGGGTTTACAGGGAGGTAGTATTGGATTAGAATCACTTCTGCATTACAAAGAAAATCTCACTTGTTTTTATGTTTTCATGCATGTCAGATATTGAACATTATCAAAATGAATATGTGAATGGGCGCACGAGAGGAATATTGCGGAATGATCCACTGCCTAACAAACTTGGCATGGTGGAGGATGGCCTATCTTATTCACCCATCAAAGTGCTTGCTCTAACTTTGCAAAGTTGTATTGGTCGCACATATTTTGCTTCCGACCTCTTGCATTACTTCTACTTTGTTACACCATCTGCTTAGTTTAAGCATCATATATGAGTATATGCCATACCTATCCATTTTCTGTACCTATTCCATGTGTCGTCACACTATGTTTTTCCAGTCAAATGTTGTTCTTTCGTAATAGGTGTCCAAAAGGAAGAGGGTGAGTGCAGGTCGTCAAGGAGTACAAACTAGGTATTTGGAAAAGGTAGTGATACCTGTTAAATCAGATAGATCAGCAGCCACAGAAAACACAGGCCCAACTGTACCACACTTTACCCCTACTCCAGTGGCCAAACCCCTATTAGAACTGCTGGGAGCCCAGCGTCAGGTACTGTCTATGATAACAATTCAAAATTTGAACTCCTAAATTTGTGCTTGTGCCTTACCTTCTCTCTTGTATGAAAACTAATTTCAGATGAATCTCCTTGCTCAAAGGATCATACGATCTCAAAACAATAATGGGCTCTGCATTGCTCTTGTCAGTACCTCTCTCCCTTTTGCCTTGTAACGCTGTACTTAATTAATTGCTATTTGATTATGTATCATCAGTCTACACCTGAGCTTCATTATCCTCTGTTTCTTCCAATATTATTTGATCTATATTTACTCTTTGCAAAATGTAGAATAATGGCAACGTTTATAAAGAATTTTCTTTGGGGAATTTATTGAATTATCCTTCCATCAACATGTAAGTTCATCCTTCTCAAGCCTTCAAACTTTGTTCTAGTATAGATTTGGATAGGCATTATTTCCTCCACTGTTGTTTGCTTTGCTGTTTACATCTGATTGGATGTTTGCAACAACTACCAGTTTCAAATTGTAGTTGTAAAAACATGTTCCTTATGTAGAACAGATCCATTTATTTGCTTATATAATTGTGAAACCTGTTACGTGTCTCCTTGTTTCTCTTTCAGACTCGTATCTCTTACGCCAGGCAGAACTTTAGGGAAGATAGTGAGCCAAACCATCTTGAGGACAACGAGATGACCCAAAGGTCCTGTCTTGATGAAGACAGTGAGTTGAAGCTACTCACGAGCAGGTGTGTGATAACCTCTGTGTAGTCACTGCCTCAATCAGTTCGACTTCTTCAGTCTCAACTTAAAGCGGAAAGGCTTGCTTCAGCTCAGCTCCGACTTGAAGTCAAAGATGCAATGAAGATGTCAGAGGACTGCCGTGCGCACCATCATGCCTTAAATCTAGTGTTGATGCATCTATGGTTGACACAACTGAGGTCTACTCAGCTTCTTCAGCTGTTTGGGGGGCCCGACCTGGCCAGGCCTAGTGCCTTCTGAAGTGCTATCAGTTTTGTATATTCTTTTGTCGACGCGTTTATTTGCACTGGTGGCGAACTTTGATGCCCAGTGGATGTAATATGTGTGATAGCCGTGATAGCCTAGCATAAGTTGCTTGCTTATTTATTTCCTTGTTGTCTTGTTTATTTGTTTGCTTCTAGTCATTGCAGTTCTTTTTCCGCGGTTTGCTAGTGGCTGCAATAACCTATTTTTAAAAACTAGGCCACAATAACCATGGGCTAATATTTACTGTAGTGACACTGGGCCTCCTACGGGCCGTAGAAACAGTGGGCCTTCTACGGGCCGTAGAAACAATGGGCCTTCTACGGGCCGTAGAAACAATGGGCCTTCTACGGGCCGTATTATCAATGGGCCTTATACGGGCAGTATGATCGATGGCCAAACATGGGCCAATAACAGGCCGCATTATGGCCATAAACGGGCTAGAGTTGGAATCATTCGTTCATGGGCCGACCATAACGGGCCATCATTAATAGGCCGTATTTGATGACGCTATGAAAACGGCCCAACGTATTAACGGACCACAAACGGGCCGACTGTAACCACGGGCTGAATTTGGCCCACAAGTAGAAAATGACAGTAACGGGCCATAAGTAAACGAATGCTGGAAATGAGCCCAAGAATAAATGGGCTTTGAGAAGGCCGAAAGATAACATGGGCTGGAAACGGCCCAACAGAATAATGGGCCGTTAATGGGTATAAAGTGATGCACTGTTCATTACGGGCCAGTTTCACCACGGGCCGTTAATGGGTGTAAAGTGATACACTGTTCATTACGGGCCAGTTTCACCACGGGCCGTTAATAGGCCAAGAGTTACATAGGGCCTCATATGGGCCGAAAGACGTCATGGGCCATACATGGGCCAGAAGTGAAAACGGGCTACAATCATATTGGGTGGCCCAGATGACGCCACTGGGCCTAATTCGGATAGGGCGTAACGGGCCTTGGCTTAGCAGGCTGTAAATGGGCTATATGCGAACAGGCCATTAACAGGCTTTACATGGGCCGGCCCGCCACCTTGTGACCAAGTCAAACGGGCCGGCCTTTTCACAGGAATGGGCCTCTGTTGGGCCGTGCCACGTGTCGACGTATCATAGGCGCCTATTTGACCCACTGACGAGCTGACACGTGTTTCGTCTGGCCAATAAGAATTTTACACATGGAAATTTGCCATTGGTCGGGGCTGTTAACGGGTTATCGGATCCAAAACCCGACCCGATAGCTTAACGTTGTTTCGTTACGGTGGATGCCACGTGTCGGTCACCCTTGACGAAAGCACTTCTGTGACGCGCGATTTATCGTCATTGAAGTGGACACTTCCGTGATGATAATTTTGGTAATGTCATGGAACACTTCTACGACAGCACAGGCATGACTATCTTGATTCTGTCATAAATTTTTCATGGATGTACATGCATGACAAAAAACACGACCTACTATGACAAACACGTATCATCACGGAAGTGTATTTTTTTGTAGTGCAATCATCTGTAATAAGGGGAACTCCAGGTGGACGTGATCACGAGATCCTAATGTTAGAGTTAGTAAAACCATTTAAACCTGAATAGAAGAGAGATCAGAGTCCCAGAGTATAGACGAGGAATAAAAGATCCTAATACCACCCAAATGGCGACGTGGGCCCGTAAGATACACAACCATGTTAGTAATTTTTTTGCAATGTCTAGACTCGACTTCGGCCAAGGAGTCTGGAAGGGGGATTCATACAGGCAGTTGGCCCTGATACCAACTTGTGATGCCCCCAATTCAATCATACACTAATCATACACGCAAACATGTACGATCAAGATCAGGGACTCACAGGAAGATATCACAACACAACTCTACAATAACATAAGTCATACAAGCATCATATTACAAGCGAGGGGCCTCGAGGGCTCGAATACAAGAGCTCGATCATAGATGACTCAGTGGAAGAAACAATATCTGAGTACAGACATAAGTAAAACAAGTATGCCTTAAGAAGGCTAGCACAAACTGAGATACAGATCGAAAGAGACGCAGGCCTCCTGCCTGGGATCCTCCTAAACTACTCCTGGTCGTCGTCAGCGGCCTGCACGTTGTAGTAGGAGCCTCCCGAGTAGTAGCAGTCGTCATCGACAGTGGCGTTTGGCTCCTGGACTCCAACTCCTGGTCGCAGCAATCAGGTATAGGAAGGGGGAAAATGGAGAGCAAAGCAACCGCGAGTACTCATCCAAAGTACTCGCAAGCAAGGAGCTACACTACATATGTATGCATTGGTATCAAATGAAAAAGGGGTATCATATGTGGACTGAACTGCAGAATGCCGGAATAAGAGGGGGATAGCTAGTCCTGTCGAAGACTACGCTTCTGGTAACCTCCATCTTGCAGCAGAAGAAGAGAGTAGAAGGTAAGTTCACCAAGTAACTTCGCATAGCATAATCCTAACCGATGATCCTCCCCTCGTCGCCCTGTGAGAGAGCGATCACCGGTTGTATCTGGCACTTGGAAGGGTGTGTTTTATTAAGTATCCGGTTCTAGTTGTCATAAGGTCAAGGTACAACTCCAAGTCGTCCTGTTACCGAAGATCATAGCTATTCGAATAGATTAACTTCCCTGCAGGGGTGCACCACATTTCCCAACACGCTTAATCCCCTTTGCCCGGACACACTTTTCTAGGTCATGCCCGGCCTCGAAAGATCAACACATCGTAGCCCTACCTAGGCACAACAGAGTGGTCAGCACGCCGGTCTAAATCCTATGGCGCAGGGGTCTGGGCCCATCGCCCATTGCACACCTGCATGTTGCGTATGCGGCCAGTGAGCAGACCTAGCTTTCCTTATAAAAGAATAGGCGTTCCAGTCCAACCCGGCGCGCGCCGCTCAGTCGCTGAGGTCACGAAGGCTTCGGCTGATACCACGACGTCGAGTGCCCATAACTGTCCCCTCGTGGTTGGTTAGTGCGTATAGGCCAGTAGCCAGACTCAGATCAAATACCCAGATCTCGTTAAGCGTGTTGTTTTGAAGTAACCGCGAACGCCGACCAGGACCAGGCCCACCTCTCACCTAGGTGGTCTCCGCCTACCCTGTCGCTCCGCCTCAAAGTAACAGTCGGGGGCCTTCGGGAACCCAGGCCCACCTCTACCGGGATGGAGCCACCTGTCCTTTCAGCCCCCTCATCGGAATCACTTGCGGGTACTCTATGAGCCGACCCGACTTTAGTCATAACAAGTATAGTTTGTATATATGTACGTATATACCCATGATCACCTCCCGAGTGATCACGACCCGATAGTATAGCATGGCAAACGGACTAGAATGTAGGGCCACTGATGAAGTACTAGCAACCTATACTAAGCATATAGGATTGCAGGTAAGGTATCAACAGTTGTAGCAACAATGACGGGATATGCATCAGAATAGGATTAACGGAAAGCAGTAACATGCTACACTACTCTAATGCAAGTGGTATAGAGGAGAGTAGGCGATATCTGGTGATCAAGGGGGGAATTGCCTGGTTGCTCTGGCAAGAGAGAGGGGTCGTCAACACCGTAGTCGTACTGGGTAGCAGCGGCGTCGGTCTCGGTGTCTAGCGAGAGAAGAGGGGGAAGAAACAATAAATATTAAGCAAACAGATGCATAGAGATGCATGACATGACAAGTAGCGGTGCTAGGGGTGCCCTAACGTGGTATGAGGTGGTACCGGTGAAGGGGGGAAACATCCGGGAAATTATCCCCGGTGTTTCACATTTTTGGACAGATGAATTGGAGGGGAAAGTTGTCTATTCGCTATACTAGGGATGCGTGGCAGACGAATGGGTTGCGTATCCGGATTCGTCTCATCGTTCTGAGCAACTTTCATGTACAAAGTTTTTCCATCCGAGCTACGATTTATTTTATATTAATTTGAAAAGGTTTAAATCATTTTAAGGATTTATTTAATTATGTAAATCAACATTATCCAGAATAGTGTCTGCTGACATCATCATGACGTCAGCAATTGACCTGGTTAACCTCACATGTGGGTCCCACCTGTTAGTGACCCATTTTAATTAAACACATTAATTAACCTAATCAATATTAATTAGAGGGGTGGGCCCCACTGTCATTGACTAATTAATTAATTAACTAACAATTTAATTAGTTTAGTTGATTAATTAGTTTAATTAATCAAAATT
>NC_053027.1:469943975-469963661 GCF_003073215.2 Triticum urartu
TATTATTTAATAATTCCTCAGCTTGTTCAATAGTTCGTTCCCTGGAAACACAACTATCTAGGAAGTCCCTAGAAGTATCAGTTAGTCCATTATAGAAGATATCAAGTATTTCATTTTTCTTGAGAGGATGATCAGGCAAAGCATTGAGTAATTGGAGAAGCCTCCCCCAAGCTTGTGGGAGACTCTCTTCTTCAATTTGCACAAATCTAAATATTTCCTGCAAGGCAACTTGTTTCTTATGAGCAGGAAAATATTTTTTAGAGAAATAATAAATCATATCCTAGGGACTACGCACACAACCAGGAGCAGGAGTATTGTACCATATATTAGCATCACCCTTAACGAGAAAGGAAATAACTTCAGAATATAGTAGTAGCGGATTTTTTCCTCATCAGCAAATAGGGTGGCTATATCATTTAGTTTAGTAAGGTGTGCCACAACAGTTGTAGTTTCATAGCCATGGAAAGGATCAGATTCAACCAAAGTAATTAGCTCTGGGTTGACAGAGAATTCATAGTCCTTATCAGTAACAAAGATAGGTGAAGTAGCAAAGTTAGGATCACATTTCATTTTAGCATTCAAAGATTTTTCTTTCAACTTGCATAATAATTTCTTAAGATCATCTCTATCCTTACAAGCAAGAAAGTCTCTAGCTACCTCTCCACCCATAACATAACCCTCAGGTATCTCAGGAAATTCATACCTAGGTGAGCTAGGTCTAAAGGTGTTTCATAATTCTCAGTTTCAAAGACTTCATCAGTTTTAGTGATTTCATCAGTTTCAGCATTCTCTATATCTTTAGCCCTAGCAAGTTGTTCGTCAAGAAATTCACATAGTGGCACAGTCTTGTGAAGCAATGTACTAGAATCATCAATAGCATCATTCATAGCAGAAGTAGCAACATCAATAACTTGCGACATATCAGGATTAATAGCATGTGGTGTTGTTGCAAGTTCACTCAAAATAGAAGGTGAATCAAGTGCAGAGCTAGATAACAATTCCTTACTTTCCCTCATCTTAGAGGGAATGATCTTGGTTCTATCATCCTTAAGATTCTTCATAGTGATAAATAAATATAAATCCCAAGTGACTCAACAAATATAGCTATGCTTCCAAACAACGACGCCGGAAAAAGGTCTTGATAACCCACAAGTATAGGGGATCACAACAATTTTTAAGGGTAGAGTATTCAACCCAAATTTATAGATTCGACACAAGGGGAGCCAAAGAATATTTGTAAGTATTAGCAGTTGATTTGTCAATTCAACCACACCTGGAGATTAAATATCTGCAGCAAAGTGATCAGTAGCACAATAGTATGATAGTTTGATAGCAGTAGCAATGATAGTGACAGTAACAGTAACGGTAACAGTAGTAGCGATAATTTTGTAGCAGTTGTAACCGTGGTAATAATAATAGTAAAGCAGCAAGACCAATATGTGAAAAGCTCGTAGGCATTGTATCGGTGGTAACGTTGGATAATATTCATCATATGACAGTCATAACCTAGGGCGACACAGAACTAGCTCCAGTTCATCAATATAGTGTAGGCATGTATTCCGTAAATAGTCATACGTGCTTATGGAAAAGAACTTGTATGACATCTTTTGTCCTACCCTCCCATGGCAGCGGAGTCCATAAGGAAACTAAGGGATATTAAGGCCTCCTTTTAATAGAGAACTGGAACAAAGCATTAACACATAGTGAATCATGAACTCCTCAAACTACGGTCATCACCGGAAAGTATCCCAATTATTGTCACCTTGGGGTTTACATATCATAACTCGTAGTAGGTGCATATGACTTGCAAGATCGGATCAAGAACATAGATATAATGGTGATAACACAAACGGTTCAGGTATGAAATCATGGCACTCAAGCCCTAGTGACAAGCATTAAGCATAGCAAAGTCATAGCAACATCAATCTCAGTACATAGTGGATACTAGGGATCAAGCCCTAACAAAACTAACTCAATTACGTGATAAATCTCATCCAACCCACCACCGTCTAGCAAGCCTACGAAGGAATTACTCACTCCCAGTGGTGAGCATCTTGAAATTGGTGATGGAGGATGGTTGGTGATGACGATGGCGGCGAATCCCCCTCTCCGGAGCCCAAAACAAACTCCGCATCTGCCCTCCCGATGAAGAACAGGAGGTGGCGGCGGCTCCGTATCGTAAAACGTGATGAAACTTCCTTCTCCATTTTTTCTCCAGAAACATGAATTTATAGAGTTGGAATTAGGGTCAGAGGAGCCTCGTGGGCCCCACTACCCACCAGGGCACGCCAGAGGGGAGTAGCGCGCCCTGGTGCCTAGTGGGTAGATGCCTCCCAGTGGGTCTTGGTTCCAATATTTTATATATATGCTAAAATAATTCTCCAAAAAGTTTCGTCCAATTCCGAGAACTTTTATTTCTTCACAAAAATAACACCATGGTAGTTCTGCTAAAAACAGCATCGGTCTGGGTTAGTTTCATTCAAATCATGCAAATTCAAGTCCAAAACAAGAGCAAAAGCGTTAGGAAATGTTGATACAATGGATATGTATCAACTCCCCCAAGCTTAATCCATTGCTTGTCCTCAAGAAATTCAGTTGACAAATTGAAAGTGATAAAAGAAAAAAAATTATGAAATCTTTTGTTCTTGTGTCCATATATATTCTTAAATAGCACCTAGGTTCTTAGCAAAGACCATAACTAACCATGCAAATGATAACTCTTAGAAATTATGTTCACTCATAACAATGGCATAATCAACTAATGAGCAATAATAAAATATTTCAAATGCCAACACTTTGTCAAAACAATCACGATATAATATGACAATAGTGGTATCTCGCTAGCCTTTCTGAGAGCGCAAAACATAAATGCAGAGCACCTCCAAAGTTCAAGCAGCGACTAAACATTGTAACTCATGGTAGAAGAGATCCAGTCATGATGCACACAACATTAACTATACACAATGCATGAGGATGACAATAGTGCTCTCAGGACCGGTGCTTGTTTGAGAAGGCAATGACTCAATAATAAAAGCAAAATAAAATAAAAGTAAATAAATAGGCCCTTTGCAAAGGGAAGCAGGGATTTGCAGAGGTTCCAGAGCTTGAAGATTAAATCAGAGATAAATATAATTTTGGGCGGTGCACCTTTCCTGTCAACGTTACGACCAAGAATTTTCAATATCTTCCATGCTAAACAAATTAGCAGCGGTTCCCAAGCGGTAAAAGTAAAGTTTACCCCCCCCCCTCCACCAACAAACACAAGCCATGGCTAGCCCAATCCTCGGGTGCCCTTCATACAAACAACAGTCTGGGGGAGTTTTGTATAATTATTTTTGCAATTTTGATCACGTGACTGGGCATCTGTAACACCCCGGATGTATCTTTCCCAATTTGTACTCCAACTCTTGCCATTTCCGGCATTTAGTTTATTTATTTTCTCGGGTTTGGGTTTTTGTCTCCGTGTGTTGTTGTTGTTGTCATGCATCTCATATCATGTCATCATGTGCATTGCATTTGCATACGTGTTCATCTCATGCATTCGAGCATTTTCCCCGTTGTCCGTTTTACATTCCGGCGCTTCGTTCTCCTCCGGTGGTCATTTCTAGCTTTCTTTCATGTGTGGGGATTAAACATTTCGGATTGGACCGAGACTTGCCATGCGGCTTGGTTTACTACCGGTAGACCGCCTGTCAAGTTTCGTATCATTTGGACTTCGTTTGATACTCCAACGGTTAACCGAGGGACCGAAAAGGCCTCGTGTGTGTTGCAGAACACCCTTCCAATTTGGCCCAAAACCCACCTAAACCTGCTCCATCATCTAGAGGGTTCGATCACGATCGCGTGGCCGAAAACCGCACCTCATTTGGACTCTCCTAGCTCCCTCTACCTATAAATATAGCCTCTCCCGAAATTTTCGGATCAAGTCGACCCTAACCCTAGCTCCCCGCTCCTCTCCGCGCAGCCGGGCGTGTCCGCCGGCGCCGGACAACGTCCGCCGCCGCCCGTGCCCTCTCAGCGATCGCCACGTGGCGCGCCGCCGCCTCCCACCGCGCCGGCCCGCGGGGCCCGACCGCGGCCCTCCCGGCCCGAGTCCCCGCGCCGCTTCGCCCAGTCGCCGCCCGCGCTGCGCAGCCTCCGCCTCGTCGGGACCCCGCCGCCACCGTGCGCCGCCACCTCGCCGGCGCTGCGTCCCGCTGCCCGTGCATCAACGCCCACTCCGGCGCCGCAAGACGCCGCCCCGCCACTCGCCTTTCGGCGTCGTCTGCTGCCTCCCAGAGCCAGATCCGGCCGCGGAGTCCGGCCTCCCTCCTCACCGTGTTCGGACCTCGCCGTCGCCGGAGAAGACGGATCCGGCCTCGACCCGTCGGAGTTGACTTTTTCCGCGAGGTGGTTTTTTTCTTCTAAGTCCCAAAAATCACAAATCCATGTGCTCCTGTTCATCGTGTCATATCTCCGCATCCGTAACTCCGTTTTTGGCTCATAGCACATCAAAATGTTCGTCTCAGAGAGTACATCATTTCATTCCATTGCATCATTTTCATTTGAGTTCATCTTGATGCCCGAAATGCTGTTAGAAGAGGGCTACTTGAGATATTTGTCAGATCTGCTACTCCATTTGCATATTTGTTTTTTTGCCATGATTATTGTGTGCATGATATGCCCTTGAGCTCTACATATGTTTTGTTAAGAGTTTTGTCATATTTCCAGAGGTGCAACCCATGTATTTTTTTTAATGTGTGTGGTGACTAGCACAAGCTTGCGATGTGAGGCACTTGGAAGTGCTGATTTCAGGGACTTAGCAATTCCATTAAGTCCTTGATCCGTTTATTTCATATGGCCATATGTTCATGTTGTTTCCTAGTGATCCGTGCCTCTTTTGAGGATGATCAGTAAGGATGTTTTGTTAATCTTGTAGTGATCTATCCATCCATGTCTTTGTTTGCAATTATGGAGCACCCTAGCTTGAGTCAATCGAGCTATAATTTTGCTACTTTGTGAATCGGGGCAGATTGTCAACTTGTTTGCAATTTTGCCGATGATGTTGTAGTTGATCCGTGCATGCTATGCTATTGTTCTTACCATGTATAGCTTGCATTTTGTGTGTTCTTGATAGATCTATGCTTAGCTTTACATGTCTTGCTCCGTAGTGAGTGCATCGAGCTCGTAAACATGCCTACTTGATATCTGTTTTCAGCATGCTCCGGTTTTCACTAAGTCTTTGATCTGATTATGTTTTTGCCATGTTCACATGCTTGCAATTGTATTTTCTAATCCATTTTGGCTCAAGGTCACTAAGGGACTTTTGTTAAGCTCTTTGAGTAGCTCCATGCCATGCTTTACTTTGCCATGTTCAGGTCCTGTAGCATGTAGTTTTGTTGCTCCGAAGTGAGCTACCTGATCTGAAATTCCAGACAAGTGTTAATTTCACTAAGTCTGAGATCTGTTTGCCATATGCATTTTTGCCATGCTTGTTTGAACCTGTTAATGGATGATTTGGCCGTAGCTCAGTGCTAGACTTTTGTTAAGCATCTTGAGTGCATCCCTGTCATGTATTTTGTTGTCATGTTTGGGTGTTGTATCATGTTCATCACATTGCATTTAGTTGGCTACTTGCTGTAAATCGCAGACCGGTGTCGTATTTGTTTTGTTTGTCATTTCCAAACCGTAACTCCGATTCCGATGATCTTTATATTGTTTTCAAGCGATTTCATCTCATCTTTCTAGTGGCACACTTGGATTTCCAAGTTGAGGCCAGGTTCATACATCCCTTGTCAATTCTCGCATATGCATTCCCGCATAGCATCCATCCTTGCATCATATTGTTTGATCCTTGCACGTGGTTGATTGTGTCCTTGTTGCTTGTTTGTCTTGTTTGGGTAGAGCCGGGAGACGAGTTCGCTAACGAGGAGCCCGTTGAGTTTGCTTTCGAGGATCCAGTCAACTCTGACAACTTTGCAGGCAAGATGATCATACCCTCGAAATCACTACTATCTTTGCTTGCTAGATTGCTCGCTCTTTTGCTATGCCAATGCTACGATGCCTACCACTTGCTTTCAAGCCTCCCAAATTGCCATGTCAAACCTCTAACCCTCCATGTCCTATGCAAACCGTTGATTGGCTATGTTACCGCTTTGCTCAGCCCCTCTTATAGCGTTGCTAGTTGCAGGTGAAGATTGGAGGCCGTTCCTTGTTGGAACCTTTGATTTACTTGTTGGGATATCATTATATTATCTTGTTATCTTAATGCATCTATATACTTGGTAAAGGGTGGAAGGCTCGGCCTCTCGCCTAGTGTTTTGTTCCACTCTTGCCGCCCTAGTTTCCGTCATATCGGTGTTATGTTCCCGGATTTTGCGTTCCTTACGCGGTTGGGTTATAATGGGAACCCCTTGATAGTTCGCCTTGATTAAAGCTTTTCCAGCAATGCCCAACCTTGGTTTTACCATTTGCCACCTAGCCTCTTTTCCCTTGGGTTTTCGGAGCCCGAGGGTCATCTTATTTAGCCCCCCCCCCGGGCCAGTGCTCCTCTGAGTGTTGGTCCAACCGAGCGATGTCCGGGGCTACCAGGGGCAACTCTGGGCTGGCCTACCCGACGTCTGGCTCATCCGAGTGTGCCCTGAGAACGAGATATGTGTAGCTCCTATCGGGATTTGTCGGCACATTCGCGCGGTGTTGCTGGTCTTGTTTTAACCTGTCGAAGTGTCTTGGAAGAACTGAGATACCGAGTCTGATCGGAACGTCTTGGGAGGAGGTCTATTCCTTCGTTGACCGTGAGAGCTTGTCATGGGATAAGTTGGGACTCCCCTGCAGGGATTGAACTTTCGAAAGCCGTGCCCGCGGTTATGGGCAGATGGGAATTTGTTAATGTCCGGTTGTAGATAACTTGAACCTTAACTTAACTAAAATGAATCAACTGAGTGTGTTACCGTGATGGCCTCTTCTCGGCGGAGTCCGGGAAGTGGACACGGTGTTGGAGTAATGTTTGCACAGGTTGTTCCCCAGATTTCTCACTCGCGCTTTGCCTCCTCTTCTTGCTCTCTTTTGCGAACAGGATAGCCACCATATATGCTAGTCGCTTGCTGCAGCTCCACTTATATTTACCTTGCCTTACCTATAAGCTTAAATAGTCTTGATCGCGAGGGTGCGAGATTGCTGAGTCCCTGTGGCTCATAGTTTACTATTACACCAGATGCAGGGCCTGACGATTCCGCTCCAGGTGACGCGCTCAAGCTCAAGTGGGAGTTCGACGAGGACTCTCAACGTTATTATGTTTCTTTTCCTCATGATCAGTAGTGGTGCCCAGTTGGGGGTGATCGGGACCGTGTCGCATGTTGGGTTATCTTTTATTTTGGCGCCGTAGTCGGGCCATGAGTGTTTGGATGATGTAATGTTATTTATGTACCTTGATTGACGTGGCGAGTGTAAGCCAACTATGTTATCTCCCCTTTATTATTATATTACATGGGATGTGTAAAGATTACCTTACTTGCGACATATGCCTTCAATGCGATTATGTCTCTAAGTCATGCCTCGACACGTGGGAGCTATAGTCATCGAGGGTGTTACAAGTTGGTAATCAGAGCCTTCCCCGACCTTAGGAGCCCCATTGCTTGATCGTTTTTAGCAGCCGAGTTGTGTCTAGAAAAAATGTTTTGAGTCATTTAGGAATTATATATCGGAGAGTTTAGGAATTCTTTTTACTTCAGTCTCTCATCGCTCTGGTAAGGCATCCTGACGTAGATTTTGACTCTTCTCTTCAAATTTCACTAAATTTAGGATCACGCGGGTATCTTGGAATCGTTCCGATGTTTGTATGATGAGATGTTCTTGGTGTCCTGTCAGGGGTTTAGTGGAAGTGTCCCGGGGAGTTGAGCTCTGAGGTGGTGTCGTCATAATTTTATCGTTGCAGTTCTGGAATACCTGAGATTAGTACGCCGACACCGAAAATCTTTTTATGCAGTTCGTTGGTGAGATAACCTCGACGCCACCCAGTACTGGGGCGGGAGTTTGGGAGTATTGCCATAACTTGTATAACGGATGCTTTTTGAAGGTTGAGGTAGATGGTTTCCGAAGTTTTCTTGGTTATGTGTTGAAGGATGGATACAGCTGGATGTAGGATTTGCTAGATCTTGGGTGAGATATTATGCTTCCCCTGTATCCCCAACACCTGATTGCATAACCGGAAAGGTTCGGGAGTTTCATAGGTGGGAATTCTTGTAGCTCTAGTTCTTCTTCCACGGATATTGGTTTGAGATTGGGGATTTCTTACCGATTATTCGTTCTTGACTGCTACCTTGTGATTTATTTCTCTACCTAAATTCTACGTGGCTTCTCAATTTATGGATGATGTGACCATTTCAAGAGGAATGCATTCGTTCATTTTGTTCGGATGTGAAGACTATAATGTTGCAATTTTCATTCCGTTGGATTCAGCTTCATTTTATCTGTCTATGTGCTAACGTGGTCAACCTCTCAGGATGGCTCCCGCTAAGAGCACCAGTCAGAATCAGAATCAAGATCCGCCACCACCTCCACCTCCTCCGGAGGCATGGCAAGCTGTGATGGCCGCAACCAATGCAAACACACAGTTGATCATGCAAATTCTTCAAGAGCGCGATCAAGGAAGTCATGGGAATCAAGGCAGCAATCAGAGTCACTTTGCTACACTCAACCAGTTCCTTGCTAACGGGACGAAGACTTTCAGCAATTGTGTTGAGGCAACCGATGCTGACCATTGGCTCGTGGATCTGTGCAAGCATTTCGAGTGCAGTAACGTCAGGCCTGGGGACTTCGTCAAGTTCGCTTCCTTCCAACTCAAAGATCATGCTGCAGAATGGTTTCAGCAGTACAAGGACTCCAGAGGTGGACGTGTGATCACTTGGGATGAATTTCGTCAAGATTTCAGAGCTCACCATATCCCTCAGAGCGTGGTTGAAAGCAAGCAGTGAGAATTCCGCAACCTGAAGCAAGGCTCTTTGTCTGTCTATGACCTAAAACAAAGTTGTTCAGAGCTGCCCGCTTTGCCAAGCAGGACGTCCCTGATGAGAAGAGCATGATATACATTGTCAGGGGTGTCTCAGAGAAGAACCAGCTAGCTCTTGTTTCTCTTTGAGCCTTGAGGTACGATGAGTTCTACAACATGGCATTGAAGCAAGAGGCTACTCATTGAGGTGTGATGCTTCCAAGAAGCGAGTCAGAGATGTTACTCCTTCTTCCTCTACTCAAGTGGCCAAGCAGCAGAAGTATTGGCTTCCTCCTCCTCCATTCCGTCAGCCGTATCAGCAGAAGAGCAAAGGTGGCAGTGGTTCTTCCCACCCACCCAACCCTGGCTTTCAGAACAAGACTTCGTCTCAAGCTCCAAGATCGAGTGCTCCGTATCACCGTCCGCTTTCAGAGGTCACGTGCAACAAGTGCCAACAGAAGGGTCACTATGCAACAAGTGTTTCAACCAGAGGCGTCTCCCTCCTCCTCCTCCTGTCAGAGATCGGCAAGTACAGCTGTGGTCAAGCATAACCCCAAGTCCGCCAAGGTCAACTTGATGAATGCAGCTCAGGCAGAGGACTCGTCAGATGTCATTATGGGTAACCTTCCTGTTAATGATATTCCTGCAAAAGTTCTTTTTGACACTGGTGCATCGCATTGTTTCATCTCGAGGCCATTTGTTTCTAAGCATGAGTTGCCTTTACAAGATTTGCCTAGACAGTTATCTGTGGTTTCTCCGGGTAAATTCATGAATGCAAGCGCTATCTCCCCGGATGTTACTATCACGTTGGGCGACTACAAGTTTCTCTCTTCTCCGGTGGTTCTTGGTGACTCGGATATTGATCTTTATTCTCGGGATGGATTGGCTTTCTAAGCACAGAGGCTCAGCTTGATTGTGCAGCCAGGCAGATTCAATTGACTCATTCGTCTCAGGATGTAATTGTCTTTGCCGCTCGTGATATACCATCCGCCTTTTTTCTCTCAATGAGAAGGGTGAACTGGATGCTATCTCGCAAATTCCAGTCGTTTGCGAATATCAAGACGTATTTCCAGAAGAGCTTCTAGGAATGCCTCCGCACCGGCCAGTTGAATTCGTCATTGATCTTGAGCCTGGCACGGAACCTGTGTGCAACGTCCTTACAAGCTCGGACCTGAAGAGTTGAAGGAGCTGAAGAAGCAACTCGATATTCAAGAGAAAATGGGTCTCATCCGGCCTAGTTCTTCTCCGTGGGGTTGTGGTGTTCTTTTTGTGAAGAAGAAGGATGGAACGGACCGACTTTGTGTTGATTACCGTCCATTGAACAAGAAGACCATCAAGAACAAATACCCACTTCCCAACATCAATGAGCTGTTCGAACAACTCAAAGGTGCCCAAGTATTCTCCAAGCTTGATCTCCGTATGGGTTATCATCAGATTCGAATCCGTGAGCAAGATATTCCCAAGACGGCTTTCAGGACAAGCTATGGTTCATATGAATACACTGTCATGTCTTTTGGCCTCGTCAACGCTCCTCCGACTTTCTCTCGCATGATGAACTTCATCTTCAACGCCTACACCAATGACTTCGTTTTGGTCTATCTCGACGACATTCTGGTTTTCTCGAAGAACAAGGAAGATCATGCCAAGCACTTGCGTTTGGTACTCGATAAGCTCAGAGAACATCAGTTCTACGCCAAGTTCTCCAAGTGCGAATTTTGGCTCGATGAGGTTCTTTATCTTGGTCATATCATCTCTGCCAAGGGCATTGCCGTGAATCCTGAGAAGGTGTCTGCAATTGTGAATTGGGAACCTCCTCAGAACGTGAAGCAACTCCGTAGCTTCCTCGGTCTCGCAAGCTACTGCCGAAGATTCGTTGAAAACTTTTCTAAGATCGCGAAGCCTCTCTCTAATCTTCTCCAGAAGCACGTCAAGTACGTTTGGTCTCCGGAGTGTGACATTGCTTTCAACACTTTGAAAGAGAAATTGATCACTGCTCCAGTTCTGACTCCGCCTGATGAATCCAAACCGTACGAGGTCTTTTGTGATGCCTCTCTCCAAGGTCTTGGCGCAGTGTTGATGCAAGAGAAGAAAGTTGTTGCTTATACCTCTCGCCAGTTGAAGCCTAATGAGAAGAACTACCCCACTCATGATCTCGAGTTGGCGGCAGTTGTGCATGCTCTTTTGACTTGGAGACATCTCTTATTGGGAAGAAAAGTGGACATTTTCACTGATCACAAGAGTCTCAAGTACATCTTCACTCAGCCTAATCTCAACCTCAGGCAAACTCGATGGGTCGAAATGATTCAAGAGTATAATCGAGTATCGAGTATACTCCAGGCAAGGCCAATGTGATTGCTGACGCATTGAGCAGAAAGGCTTATTGCAACAGTCTGATTCTCAAGCCTTATCAACCCGAGCTTTGTGAAGCTTTCCGCAAACTTAATCTGCAAGTTGTTCCTCAAGGTTTCCTCGCCAACCTTCAAGTCTCTCCTACCTTGGAAGACCAGATTCGCCAAGCAGCTTCTTGATGCTATGGTGAAAAAGGTGAAGATTGGGATTGCCAAGAGTCAACCCAAGTACAAGTGCTACCGCCTTGATGACAAGGATACTCTCTTCTTCGAGGATCGTATTGTTGTGCCAAAGGTGACCTTCGTAAAGTGATCATGAACGAGGCTCACAATTCTCTCCTCTCCATCCACCCTGGAGTACGAAGATGTACCAGGACCTCAAGCAGGCTTATTGGTGGACTCGAATGAAGCGCGAGATGCTCAATTCGTGAATGAATGTGATGTCTGCAGAAGAGTGAAGGCAGAACACCAAAGGCCAGCTGGTCTCCTCCAACCTCTTGCCATTCCAGAATGGAAGTTTGACCACATTGAAGATGGACTTCGTGACTGGGTTTCCAAAGTCCAAGCGTGGCAATGATGCTATATTCGTTGTCATCGACAAACTCACCAAAGTGGCTCACTTTCTGCCTATCAAAGAGTCGATCACTGCAGCTCAATTGGCGGAACTCTATACCTCTCGAATTGTCTCTCTGCACGGTATTCCACAAGTGATCTCTTCAGACCGTGGCAGCATCTTTACCTCGAAGTTTTGGGATTCTTTTCAGAAGGCCATGGGCACCAACATCCGCTTCAGCACAGCTTTCCATCCTCAAACTAGCGGTCAAGTCGAGCGTGTCAACCAGATTCTTGAAGATATGCTCAGGCTTGTGTGATCTCCTTCGGCATGAAGTGGGAGGATTGTCTTCCTTATGCTGAATTCTCCTACAACAACAGTTTTCAAGCAAGTTCGGGCAAGGCCCCATTTGAAATTCTGTATGGCAGGAAGTGCCGTACCCCTCTCAACTGGTCTGAAACCGGTGAACGTCAGCTTTTGGGTAATGACTTAATCACAGAGGCGAGGAAATGTGCAAAGTCATTCGTGATAACCTCAAAGCAGCCCAATCCCGCCAGAAGAGCTACTATGATAGTAAGCACCGTGATTTGGCTTTCGAGATCGGAGATCATGTTTACCTCCGTGTCTCTCCTATGAAGGTACTCGTCGCTTCGGTATCAAAGGGAAGCTTGCCCCCCAGATACGTGGGACCTTTCAAGATTGTCAGCAAGAGAGGCGACTCGCCTATCAACTCGAGCTTCCTTCAAACTTTGCAAATGTTCATGATGTGTTCCATGTCTCTCAGCTCGAAAGTGCTTCAAGACTCCTGACCGCACCGTCAACTTCGAGGACATTGAGCTCCAAGAAGATCTTTCTTATCGTGAGCACCCCGTTGCTATTCTTGAAGAGACTGAATGCAAGACTCGCAACAAGTCAATCAAATTCCTCAAAGTCAAGTGGTCACACCATTCCGACCGTGAAGCTACCTGGGAACGCGAGGATCACCTCCGTTCAGAATACCCGGCGTTCTTTCAGTCCTAGATCTCAGGACAATATCCTTTCGTAGTGGTGGAGTGTTGTAACACCCCGGATGTAATTTACCCAATATGTAATCCAACTCTTGTCGTTTCTGGCGTTAAGTTATTTTATTTTCTCGGGTTCGGGTTTTTTTGTCTCCGTGTGTTGTTGTCATTGTCATGCATCTCATATCATGTCATCATGTGCATTGCATTTGCATACGTGTTCATCTCATGCATTCGAGCATTTTCCCCGTTGTCCGTTTTGCATTTCGGCGCTTTGTTCTCCTCCGGTGGTCATTTCTACCTTTCTTTCGTGTGTGGGGATTAAACATTTCCGGATTGGACCTAGACTTGCCAAGCGGCCTTGGTTTACTACCGGTAGACCGCCTATCAAGTTTCGTATCATTTGGACTTCGTTTGATACTCCAACGGTTAACCGAGGGACCGAAAAGGCCTCGTGTGTGTTGCAGCCCAACACCCCTCCAAGTTGGCCCAAAACCCACCAAACCCCTCTCCATCATCTATAGTGTTCGATCACGATCGCGTGGCCGAAAACCGCACCTCATTTGGACTCTCCTAGCTCCCTCTACCTATAAATATAGCCTCCTCCCCAAAAATTTCGGATCAAGTCGACCCTAACCCTAGCTCCCCGCTCCTCTCCGCGCGCCGGACGTGTCCGCCGGCGCCGGACAACGTCCGCCGCCGCCCGCGCCCTCTCAGCGATCGCCACGTGGCGGCTCCGCCGCCTCCCACCGCGCCGGCCCGCGGGGCCCGACCGCGGCCCTCCCGGCCCGAGTCTCCGCCGCCGCTTCGCCCGCCTCCCGCCGCCCGAGCGCCGCCCGCGCTGCGCCGCCTCCACCGCCGCCCTCGCCACCGCCACCGTGCGCCGCCACCTCGCCGGCGCTGCGTCCCGCCGCCCGCCGCCATCAACGCCGGCCCACTCCGGCGCCGCAAGCCGCCGCCCCGCCACTCGCCGTCTCGGCGCCGTCTGCCGCCTCCAGGAGCCAGATCCGGCCGCTCCCCCCTGGCCTCCCTCACCGTGTTCGGACCTCGCCGTCGCCGGAGAAGACGGATCCGGCCTCGACCCGTCGGAGTTGACTTTTTCCGCGAGGTGGTTTTTTTCTTCTAAGTCCCAAAAATCACAAATCCATGTGCTCCTGTTCATCGTGTCATATCTCCGCATCCGTAACTCCGTTTTTGGCTCATAGCACATCAAAATGTTCGTCTCAGAGAGTACATCATTTCATTCCATTGCATCATTTTCATTTGAGTTCATCTTGATGCCCGAAATGCTGTTAGAAGAGGGCTACTTGAGATATTTGTCAGATCTGCTACTCCATTTGCATATTTGTTTTTTTGCCATGATTATTGTGTGCATGATATGCCCTTGAGCTCTACATATGTTTTGTTAAGAGTTTTGTCATATTTCCAGAGGTGCAACCCATGTATTTTTTTTAATGTGTGTGGTGACTAGCACAAGCTTGCGATGTGAGGCACTTGGAAGTGCTGATTTCAGGGACTTAGCAATTCCATTAAGTCCTTGATCCGTTTATTTCATATGGCCATATGTTCATGTTGTTTCCTAGTGATCCGTGCCTCTTTTGAGGATGATCAGTAAGGATGTTTTGTTAATCTTGTAGTGATCTATCCATCCATGTCTTTGTTTGCAATTATGGAGCACCCTAGCTTGAGTCAATCGAGCTATAATTTTGCTACTTTGTGAATCGGGGCAGATTGTCAACTTGTTTGCAATTTTGCCGATGATGTTGTAGTTGATCCGTGCATGCTATGCTATTGTTCTTACCATGTATAGCTTGCATTTTGTGTGTTCTTGATAGATCTATGCTTAGCTTTACATGTCTTGCTCCGTAGTGAGTGCATCGAGCTCGTAAACATGCCTACTTGATATCTGTTTTCAGCATGCTCCGGTTTTCACTAAGTCTTTGATCTGATTATGTTTTTGCCATGTTCACATGCTTGCAATTGTATTTTCTAATCCATTTTGGCTCAAGGTCACTAAGGGACTTTTGTTAAGCTCTTTGAGTAGCTCCATGCCATGCTTTACTTTGCCATGTTCAGGTCCTGTAGCATGTAGTTTTGTTGCTCCGAAGTGAGCTACCTGATCTGAAATTCCAGACAAGTGTTAATTTCACTAAGTCTGAGATCTGTTTGCCATATGCATTTTTGCCATGCTTGTTTGAACCTGTTAATGGATGATTTGGCCGTAGCTCAGTGCTAGACTTTTGTTAAGCATCTTGAGTGCATCCCGCCATGTATTTTGTTGTCATGTTTGGGTGTTGTATCATGTTCATCTCATTGCATTTAGTTGGCTACTTGCTGTAAATCGCAGACCGGTGTCGTATTTGTTTTGCTTGTCATTTCCAAACCGTAACTCCGATTCCGTGATCTTTATATCGTTTTCAAGCGATTTCATCTCATCTTTCCAGTGGAACGCTTGGATTTCCAATTTGAGGCCAGGTACATGCATCCCTTGTCAATTCTCGCATGTGCATCGCATCGCACCCGCATAGCATACCATCCTTGCATCATATTGTTTGATCCTTGCACGTGGTTGATTGTGTCCTTGTTGCTTGTATGTATTGTTTGGGTAGAGCCGAGAGACGAGTTCGCTAACGAGGATCCTGTTGAGTTTGCTTTCGAGGATCCAGTCAACTCTGACAACTTTGCAGGCAAGATGATCATGCCCTCGAAATCACTACTATCTTTGCTTTGCTAGATTGCTCGCTCTTTTGTTGTGCCAATGCTACGATGCCTACCACTTGCTTTCAAGCCTCCCAAATTGCCATGTCAAACTTCTAACCCACCATGTCCTAGCAAACCGTTGATTGGCTATGTTACCGCTTTGCTCAGCCCCTCTTATAGCGTTGCTAGTTGCAGGTGAAGATTGAAGGCCGTTCCTTGTTGGAACATTTATTTACTTGTTGGGATATCATTATATTATCTTGTTATCTTAATGCATCTATATACTTGGTAAAGGGTGGAAGGCTCGGCCTCTCGCCTAGTGTTTTGTTCCACTCTTGCCGCCCTAGTTTCCGTCATATCGGTGTTATGTTCCCGGATTTTGCGTTCCTTACGCGGTTGGGTTATAATGGGAACCCCTTGATAGTTCGCCTTGATTAAAGCTTTTCCAGCAATGCCCAACCTTGGTTTTACCATTTGCCACCTAGCCTCTTTTCCCTTGGGTTTCCGGAGCCCGAGGGTCATCTTATACCCCCCCCCGGCAAGTGCTCCTCTGAGTGTTGGTCCAACCGAGCGATTCGGGGCTACCAGGGGCAACTCTGGGCTGGCCTACCCGACGTCTTGCTCATCCTGATGCCCTGAGAACAGATATGTGCAGCTCCTATCGGGATTTGTCGGCACATTCGGGCGGTGTTGCTGTCTGTTTTAACCTTGTCGAAGTGTCTTGAAGAACCGAGATACCGAGTCTGATCGGAACGTCTTGGGAGGAGGTCTATTCCTTCGTTGACCGTGAGAGCTTGTCATGGGCTAAGTTGGGACTCCCCTGCAGGGATTTGAACTTTCGAAAGCCGTGCCCGCGGTTATGGGCAGATGGGAATTTGTTAATGTCCGGTTGTAGATAACTTGAACCTTAACTTAATTAAAATGAATCAACTGAGTGTGTTACCGTGATGGCCTCTTCTCGGCGGAGTCCGGGAAGTGGACACGGTGTTGGAGTAATGTTTGCGCAGGTTGTTCCTCTAGTTTCTCGCTCGCGCTTTGCCTCCTCTTCTCGCTCTCTTTTGCGAACAGGTATAGCCACCATATATGCTAGTCGCTTGCTGCAGCTCCACATATTTACCTTGCCTTACCTATAAGCTTAAATAGTCTTGATCGCGAGGGTGCGAGATTGCTGAGTCCCTGTGGCTCATAGTTTACTATTACACCAGATGCAGGGCCTGACGATTCCGCTCCAGGTGACGCGCTCAAGCTCAAGTGGGAGTTCGACGAGGACTCTCAACGTTATTATGTTTCTTTTCCTCATGATCAGTAGTGGTGCCCAGTTGGGGGTGATCGGGACCGTGTCGCATGTTGGGTTATCTTTTATTTTGGCGCCGTAGTCGGGCCATGAGTGTTTGGATGATGTAATGTTATTTATGTACCTTGATTGACGTGGCGAGTGTAAGCCAACTATGTTATCTCCCCTTTATTATTATATTACATGGGATGTGTAAAGATTACCTTACTTGCGACATATGCCTTCAATGCGATTATGTCTCTAAGTCATGCCTCGACACGTGGGAGCTATAGTCGCATCGAGGGTGTTACAGCATCCCTATTACCGGCCCCTCTCGTGCAAGGACGAGTGAATAAACACTCGTCATGAGAATAACCTGCTTAGCATGGAAGATACTGACCACCCGTTGTCGCTCCATGAGCGGAGCGAGCACACAAAACATATGTTCATTTGAATATTTAGAGGTGGCACATGCAAATGTACTTGGAACAGTAGGTTAATACCGCATATAGGTAGATGCAGTGGACTCATGTGGAATAACTTTTCGTTTAAGGATTTTCATGCACAATCAGTATTCCCGCTTAGTATAGGCGAAGGCTAGCAATTAGGTTGAGAAGCGACCAACTAGAGAGTGAAAATGGTCATGATTTATCCTATTATTTTTTGAAAGTAGGTAGAAGGAGTTGGAATCTTCCAATATTAATTGTAGGAGACTTTTCAATAACATTTATACAATTCACTTGAAATTGTTTCTTTGGAAAGTGCACAATATGCTCGTTACCATTGATATGAAAAGTGACTTTGCTTTTATTGCAATCAATAACAACCCATGCAGTGTTCAAAAAGGGTCTACCAAGGATAATTGACATGTTGTCGTCTTCGGGATGCAGATATGTTGCAACGGATAACACTAAAGAAGTTTAAGAGGGAGGAAGAACTGCCATGGATAGGCGGAGCCGAGGAGGCCGCGATAGGGATCCTATGGGTTAAAAGGGATAACACTTCAGGAGGGGGGAGGTGAAATGTTGGGAGACGAATCAGGGATGGAGGTGGAGCAAACGAATGAAAGCCAAAGAAAACTGCTTATTATTGAATGGCTTTCAGCGTGGAAAGTGGTGATTAATGGCTCCAGTAGTTAATTTTTTAACACAACATGTCCGCTAATTAAAACAATATTTAATGGCATGGGAGCATGCATGTAGTGGAAAAATGGTTTTCCTCTAAAATTGAAACGCAAGAGACGGCCAGAATTTGGTCGCATACAATTGATACTGATGGAATGGCATGGCATGTCTCATGTATAGAGTTGCTGATTTGGCAAGTGATGAGGTGGATAGGCTGCATGTCAAGGGAAATCTTGTAGTGGTGTGCTCCTATTTAGATATAGTAGATTTGTTAGAATAATCTATGAGCTTCACTTATATCTTTTGAGCTAGGCAGTTGCTCCAGTTCTTCGCTTATATTTGTTAGAGCACGTCGGTGGTTATATTTTATAGAAATAATTGCACTCTTATGCTTCACTTAAATATTTTTGAGAGTATATAAATATGAAGTGGCAATGTGCACAAGTTATAAGACTACTCCAAAAAGGATAGGTATTCAAGGGGGATATAATAAAAACATTCATGTAGATCACAAAATATTAAATGTATGGTTTAATTGTTGGGGAACGTAGCAGAAATTCAAAATTTTCCTACGTGTCACCAAGATCTATCTATGGAGAAACCAGCAACGAGGGGAAGGAGAGTGCATCTACATACCCTTGTAGATCGCTAAGCAGAAGCGTTTAAGAGAACGGGGTTGAAGGAGTCGTACTCGTCATGATCCAAATCACCGGAGATCCTAGTGCCGAACGGACGGCACCTCCACATTCAACACACGTACAGCCCGGTGACGTCTCCCATGCCTTGATCCAGCAAGGAGAGAGGGAGAGGTTGAGGAAGAATCCATCCAGCAGCAGCACAATGGCTTGGTGGTGGTGGAGGAGCGTGGTGATCCAGCAGGGCTTCGCCAAGCACCACGAGATATGAGGAGAAAGAGAGATAGGGCTGCGCCAGGGAGAGGTCAGAAACTCATCTTTTGGCAGCCCAAAGACCTCAACTATATAGGGGAGAGGGAGGGGGCTGCGCCCCCACCTAGGGTTCCACCCTAGGGGCGGCGGCCAGCCCAGATCCCATTTGGTGGGGCGGCCAAGGGGGGGAGAGGGGAAAGTTGCCCCCCAAGCTAGGTGGGGCGCCCCCTCCCCAAACCCTAGGCGCCTTGGGCCCTTGTGGGGGGGCGCACCAGCCCACCTGGGGCTGGTCCCCTCCCACACTTGGCCCATGCAGCCCTCCGGGGCCGGTGGCCCCACTTGGTGGACCCCCGGGACCCTCCTGGTGGTCCCGATACGTTACCGATAAAACCCGAAACTTTTCCGGTGACCAAAACAGGACTTCCCATATATAAATCTTTACCTCTGGACCATTCCGGAACTCCTCGTGATGTTCGGGATATCATCCGGGACTCCGAACAACATTCGGTAACCACGTATATCTATTCCTTATAACCCTAGCGTCATCGAACATTAAGTGTGTAGACCCTACGGGTTCGGGAACCATGCAGACATGACCGAGACGTTCTCCGGTCAATAACCAACAGCGGGATCTGGATACCCATGTTGGTTCCCACATGTTCCACGATGATCTCATCGGATGAACCACGATGTCGAGGATTCGATCAATCCCGTATACAATTCCCTTTGTCTAGCGGTATTGTACTTGCCCGAGATTCGATCGTCGGTATCCCGATACCTTGTTCAATCTCGTTACCGGCAAGTCTCTTTACTCGTTCCGTAACACATCTCTCTC
>NC_053027.1:469964661-470018446 GCF_003073215.2 Triticum urartu
TTAAAGAGGTTAAAACAATGTGAACGCAGTGGGGTTTGGATGCAAATGAAGATGAAGGGGAGGTGAAGAAGCCGAGGAGAATCGGTTCCCGATGGAGAAGGAGTAAATGGGAGAAGTGGCGTGCAGGCAGTTGATTAGACGGTTAGGTAGACTAAACGAAAAGGCTATGCGGGTAGACTGATGAGTCGTACATGTTCGTGTACGTGCCCATCCTTCCTGATAGGTGGGACCTATGCAAACCGATAAAAAAATGTGTCGTAGTTTTTTTTTGAGCGCATGAGTGGGAGACACAACATTCTCTGGTTAAGGAATACTCTCTCCGTTTAGGTGAGTTTAAGTCACCTCATGAAAATCAGGTTTTCCCAAAACCTTTAGGCGTGGAGCATTAACTTCCTGCTCGATCCCCTCCCAGCCTCGTCAGCCAGAGTTCTCTTCCTCTGCTGCCACGTTCTACCTTTCCATTTTTCCTCTTCTCAAGTGTGGAACGATCTGCATGCCGTCCTTGATGCACCAGAACGACCACTGCATGCATCGCGGCAGAGCGTTGATTGGGCATGCATGAGAATTTGGTTCTGCTCGCAATATGGATGATAGCTGAACGATGAAGTGAACAGGCATGCTAGCACGGGAGACCTATTTACGCTATACAATACTGGAGTACTCATGTACCTACTAGTAGTAGTAGTAGTACAACTGTGGTACACTTGATGGTCAAAATACTATTCATCCGGTCCTCACAGTGAAGTGACAACACCCTGCGCCTGACACTAGTCCAGGCGGTGTGTTCGGATTACCAAAGTTAGCCTCACCCTGTGCACAGTGCAGTCTGTCACCGCTGTTGTACAGCACATTGGAGCCTCGCCTCGTCTCCCTCTCCGCTCCCATAGCACCACTCCATCTCCATCTCCTTCTCCATCTCCATCTCACTGTGCCCCCGTGTACCGTCGCCTCACTCGCCTCCCCAGTACCACTATTCCCTCGCTAGCCGCTCCAGCACTGACATCCTTCTCCCCCGTAAATCAAGCCCCCTTCCAAACTCCACCATGGCCGAACGCGAACCGTGCAGCATCCATATGAGCCACGATTGGAGCAATCTCCCCAGTGATATCCTCGACCTCTGTTGTTCGTGTATGGATATGTTGAGCACCCTGCGGCTGGCTACATGCTCGAGGGACATGCACACGGCCATCGTCGAAGCGAGGCCTAAGCTTTTCAAGACACCCTGCTTGCTACTATCTGGTCTTGCGAGATTCGCTCACCATGATACGAAGGCATGCATGATGCCCCTCGACTTCAATCCGATCTCCATTAGCCGAAACTTCTTTGCAGGTATGTAGTGGGTCGCCATACATCATTTCCCTCGACATCGATCCGATCACCATCGCCCGAAACTCCTTGGCAGGTATGTACTGGGTCGGCATGAACTCCCACTGGATGGCTGCCTTCAGAGAAGACGGTAAAAAGTTGGTGCTCGTGAAATTCCAGACCTCCCATGAGATTATCCTTCCTCCGTTGGATGATATAGAGTATTACCATCGCGGTCCAAGTCATCTAGATTACTACGTCAGTTGGACGGACCTTGTTTTGCACAAGATTGTAATCTGCCAAGTGCCCACACGACATGCGAATTACGCAGACTTCAAGCTAATTGCCTTGTTCGACCGCGGACTCGCCTATCTTTACGCCGATGCCTTCTTTAGCCGGAGACAACTCGGCTCGCAGTGGATCATCGTCAAAGCTGATACACACTTCTGTGATGCTATTGAACACAATGGCATCATCTACGCGATCGACAAAGCAGATGGCACCACGTATTGCTGGGACGGCGCGTGTAAGTTGTTTCCTCTCATGTTAGTTTCCTCATTTTCATGATGTAGAAACATGCACCACACTGTTGGTTTCATCTAACCATACATTAGGGAAGTAATTGTGCATATGGAGAACTCTATATTTGGAAGTAGTGAAATCCTGCAATGCTTACCATGTGTACATACCTATATTCGCCCTTCAGCAATCAATGGCTAGAATAATATCCTCACAAAATTTTTGCCCACAGAACACGAGTATATAACAATGCATGGTCTGTTAGTTACCTTGAAGAATTTGTTTGTGAGGACAGAACATGATTACATAACATGCATGACATGGTAGTTTCCTGTGAAGAATCGATTGCGAGATAACATGAGTATAACCATGCATGGCACTTCTATATTTTCGAACCCAGTATACATTTCCCTGTATTTTCCTCCCAGTTCCAAGAGGGACATATCAATGCTGTTTCTTGCACTATCCTACTCATACTCTGAACAATGCTGATCTTACATTAACAATGCCTGTCCTTTTTGATATGATGCAGTGTCCCTACAGTTACTGCCCTTTGTAATCACACCACCTTTGCCAAAAACAGGGAAGCACAACTGGTTCCTCGCTCGATCAGACGGCGGCAAAACACTAATGATCATTCGGACACATGAGCCGGAAAAGTTATATTGGAAAAACCCCACTGTATACAAGCACCGTGTAATACGTGAGTATCCGGACAATGGCTGTTACGTCTATGAGCAGGATACCAGCTTGTTGGGGCCTTTAGGATTTTTGAGTTGGAGGCGGGTAAACAACCTTGGTTCACACTCTCTGTTTCTCGGACTCAATTATCCGATTAATCAGGAGATCATTGTTGGCAAGGACCTTGATGGCAGAGAGACTCTGTTTGCTATGGAAAACTATGTCTACACGGCGAGCCCTAGGAGTTCGGGAGCAAACTCCCCTGATTGTCAACGATACAGCCTGCAGCCAAAAGAAGGTGAGAATGACAAAGGCATCCAGATTAACTTTGATCCTTGGATGTCTCAATTACGACAGGTAGTGATGTGGTTCGAGCCTTCAGGTTGATAGGTAATTGGGCTGTTTCATCGAAAGGGTGGAGTACTGGTGTCTCCGGATCACTGGTCGCTGAAGCGGGGCTGCAAATTATGATGGTGTTGGATCATCTCTTCGAATGACTTTGTTGTCTTTGCTGCCGGTTCTGGATGGGTAGTTCTTTCTTTTGTTATGCATATTCCTTGTCATTTGGTCATCCTCGTCTATGTCACTCTTACTATGTAATAGTTGCTTCTGTTTAGAATGTCATTCTCTTCTGGATCACGAGAGTCTGAGCGCTGCAGATGGGTACGTTTTGGTGGTGTAGCAAGACTTCTTATGAACTATCATGTCTTGCTGTTTATGTCAATAGTAGTCACTAGTCAGTGTTTGAATGTTGTATATATCGTTGTTTCGAACTATTTATTGTCTCGAACTACTGGTGGGTTAAATGAGGGCATCACCATTCTCCAGTGTTCAGAGTATATCTCCTTTTTTCAAGTTATATAATTTGAGCTCAGTGTCTTTTCGATGATGTTCACTTGTTTGGGCCAATGAGGTGTCGTTGAATATGGGCCGAGTAGTAACGCAATGCCAAACATGTCAATTATGACTCTTAGACCGGGCTCTAAAAAGATCCTGAAAAAAAGGCCGGGCTCTCCAAAAAAGAAAGAATAAGGACTCTTAGGCCGACATGTGGGCGCCACCGGTGTTTTCGTGCGCTTGCGCGCCGAGAGCATATTTGTGCGTGCTCGAAATTCATGCTACCTTTTCATCCCCAGTCTCCCGCCCTCCCCCACCTCTGGAATCTCGATTCCTACTCCAGTTCCCCCAAATCCCCCTCCTGTACTCCCTGTACTCAAGCGCACTATCATGTCCGGTCAACGCGGATCTCCGAGCCGGAGATCCTGAGGTCCGTCCTGCCTTCGGTCGCTGTGTGCTGTCGCTCAACAGTGGCATGGCGGCGCTTGACGACCAGTTTGCCGGCAAAGTGCTGATGGTAACCATCAACAGCGACCGGCCTCCCGTCTCGCCGGATGACCTTGTCAAAGCTCTTGGCATTGTGCACGGCATCCAAATAAGTGACTTGCTCGTCGAAGTCTGTCCACCACCGGCTGATTTCTTCGTCAGGTTCCGGACAACTTTCGACTGCAGTCGTGTGTTCGAGTCTTCCCGGCGTTTCTTCTGCGATGGCGCGCTGGTGAGCTTTGATCGGTGGCACCCAGGATGACGTGCTTGGAACAACGAGTCCATGAACGAGCTTATCAATGACCTTGGAGGTGAGCTCGTAAGTATGTTTGTTCCTCCAGACAGCTGGGCTCTGACACGGTTATGGCATGGATGAAGAAGCTGTCCACCATACTGAAGGTGATTGGTGTTGAGATACCGGTGCAGGAACCGTACTATTCGTGACACAACGTTGATAGAGTACTTCTGTAACTTTACTGGAGTTGTGGGAGTATATACAGTTCCTATAGTCATATCAAGCGAACGTAAGTAGCCGCACGGCTGCTATGGTCCGGCTACATACTCGCAGACATTCCATGGAATGCGATCCAAACATCAGCGCTTTCCACACATGTGCTATCAGGAATCGGCATCATGTATATGCGATTTATTACTCTCATCAAGCCGCGTGAAAAGCCACCGTTCTGTGTAAATGAGTGCAGAAAATGGTCTGATGTTGTGAGGCGTCTGGTAGTAATTTCGTCTCGTATGAGTGGTAACTGATCTGAATCTGACACCTAACTAGTTCAATCTGAGCTCTCGATGGGTGTGTCTGCTCCAGCATCTCTGTTCGGAGGCTTGTCCAATAGGCGTGGCTGTGGACCGTCTAATTATGTACTATGAACCTTGTTGTTCCACGAGGGTTTACTCAAGCTTTATTGCGCGTTAGTGGCACATTGTTATGTTGTTTTTTCTGTCCTGTTTCTGCGCACAGTAGGGACATATCGATTATTAATCCGTCTCAAGTATATTGAGCAAATCGCAACGCGGCTTAGGCGTACGACTCGGGGTCAGACAGATCGCGTGGCTTCTCCGTAGTCGAGTCGCCGTCTCATCCACTCATCCTGCCAACGGGCATATGGCGCTGGAAGTAGCAAGGTCAGATGTGCATGAGCTATTGATGGCTAGTTTTTTTCTATTGGTGATATTTCATTCCCTTATTATAGGTTATGCCCTTGAATTTGGGCAGGCTACATCTACATAGTTAAGCAATATGCACGACGCAATAGAGATGTATTCGTGCACATAACTCTTGGGCTCTGCTTCTCTCCTTATCTCTCTGCACTATCCAACAACACTGCAAACTACCAGATATGTGAAGCCGAGTCTGGGTACGATATATTTTAGTGACTCTACATACCATTTAATTAATGTGTAGTGTGTGCTCGTATGATATCAAACTTTTTTCTTTAAGTACTGAATGTGAAGGTCTCACGCACTTCAAACCCAAGTCTCATACAGAAGCCTCTGTATTGGCTCTAATACCTGAATGCTACGGTTTTGCTGCAGAACCTGTTGTTTGACCAGTAACCATCCTTTCGATGGCTGGGTTACTCCCATATCAGTCCTTTATAATGCCTATCTCGAGACAAATTATCACTACTCGCTAGCCTTCCTGCACTTCCAGAACAAGTTCAATCTGCGTTCATGCATGGGTATTGAATCTTGCGTGATCCTGTCATCTATCTTCGTATAGCATTTGCTAAGCGAATGTGCGCTGGGTATACTACTATACCGCGGCGCAAGTAGCCATGGTTACTCACTACCCACACTTCAACTCCGATCGCTTATGCGGATACCTTCAGATCACATGTGTCTTGTTACTGACGCTTATTTTAGTAGTCACTAGCTCAATAATAACTTAAGAAAAAAGTTAGATTACAGTGGAACCTAATTAAAAGCTGTCACGAGCAAATAAATAATTCAACGGGTCCCACTTGTGCTGCTGTGTGTGTGAGAGAGAGAGAGAGAGACCCATCGGCCGATGCTCGTAAATACATCTTTCAGCCATATGCATTGTCTGATGCTCAGTAAAAACTTATATAGTTGACACAATCATATAGAACATCATAGCACACTGAACTTGCATACAAAAATTCACGCAGGCGGCTCAATCAGGATGGAAGCAGTGGATCGCTACGGGAAGGGCTATGTTGAAACCAACGAAGTCGTACATAACGGTTCATCGTCTTTATCAATGACTGGGAAATATCTTGAATGTTGTGCAAAGAAAACAGACAGACAACACAATAAGTTCTCTTAGCACATTAAGTTGACGTACAGCCCTTTCTAAAAAACGTTCAGGTACAAAATTAGAACAGGTCACAATCAAATGTACTGGCATATCAGTGCTTCACACCCATAGCTCGGATTTAACTAGTATCTGACAAGATTCAGTTGTTACCTCAAATTAGAGCACATCCAGGCAGGCAGCCCTGCCTCTTCTCCCAAAGAAGCAGTGGCCTCCGCCGCGCGATGGAGTAGGCCCTGTGCCATCCATCGTTCCGAGCAACACGGGGAAAGTCTGACGTTGACTCCTGTAATGGACGTCGTCGACGGACCCTGGCACCAGCGGCGGCGGCAGGACTTCGATTGATGGATTGACCACTTCTTCGACATGCATGAACACTCGATACAGGTACATCCCTAACGTGGTCCGCGGCGGCCTTGGTGGCGAAAAATAGTACAACCCCGGTTCCTGCACCGGTATCTCAACACCAATCACCTTTGGTATGGTGGATGGATTCTTCATCCATGCCATAACCGTCAGAGCCTAGCTGTCTGGAGGAATAAACATACTTATGAGCTCACCTCCAAGGTCGTTGATAAGGTCGTTCATGGACTCGCTGTTCCAAGCATGTCGAGGCATGCCGTGGAAGGTAAGCTTTGTTAAAAACTCAAGCTCAGAGGGCACCGAGCCCCATCCTGGGTGCCACCGATCAAAGCTCACCAGCGCGCCATCGCAGAACAAACGCCGGGAAGATTCGAACACACGACTGCAGTCGAAAGTTGTCCGGAACCTGACGAAGAAATCAGCCGGTGGCGGACAGACTTCGACGAGCAAGTCACTTATTTGGATGCCGTGCGCAATGCCAAGAGCTTTGACAAGGTCATCCGGCGAGACGGGAGGCCGGTCGCCGTTGATGGTTACCATCAGCACTTTGCCGGCAAACTGGTCGTCAAGCGCCGCCATGCCACTGTTGAGCGACAGCACGCAGCGACCGAAGGCAGGACGGACCTCAGGATCTCCGGCTCGGAGATCCGCGTTGACCGGCGACATGATAGTGCGCTTGAGTACAGGGAGTACAGGAGGGGGATTTGGGGGAACTGGAGTAGGAATCGAGATTCCAGAGGTGGGGGAGGGGCGGGAGACTGGGGATGAAAAGGTAGCATGAATTTCGAGCACGCGCCAATATGCTCTCGGCGCGCAAGCGCACGAAAACACCGGTGGCGCCCACATGTCGGCCTAAGAGTCCTTATTCTTTCTTTGAGAGCCCGACCTTTTTTTCAGGATCTTTTGAGAGCCCGCCTGAGAGTCATAATTGACCTGTTTGGCATTGCGTTACTACTCGCCATATTCAACGACACCTCACTGGCCCAAACAAGTGTACATCATCGAAAAGACACTGAGCTCAAATTATATAACTTGAAAAAAGGAGATATACTCTGAACACTGGAGAATGGTGATGCCCTCATTTAGCCCACCAGTAGTTCGAGACAATAAACAGTTCGAAACAACGATATATACAACATTCAAACACTGACTAGTGACTACTACTGACATAAACAGCAAGACATGATAGTTCATAAGAAGTCTTGCTACACCACCAAAACGCACCCATCTGCAGCGCTCAGACTCTCGTGATCCAGACGAGAATGACATTCTAAACAGAAGCAACTATTACATAGTAAGAGTGACATAGACGAGGATGACCAAATGACAAGGAATATGCATAACAAAGAAAGAACTACCCATCCAGAACCAGCAGCAAAGACAACAAAGTCATTCGAAGAGATGATCCAACACCATCATAATTTGCAGCCCCGCTTCAGCGACCAGTGATCCGGAGACACCAGTACTCCACCCTTTCGATGCAACAGCCCAATTACCTATCAACCTGAAGGCTCGAACCACATCACTGCCTGTCGTAATTGAGACATCCAAGGATCAAAGTTAATCCGGATGCCTTTGTCATTCTCACCTTCTTTTGGCTGCAGGCTGTATCGTTGACAATCAGGGGAGTTTGCTCCCGAACTCCTAGGGCTCGCCATGTAGACACAGTTTTCCATAGCAAACAGAGCCTCTCTGCCATCAAGGTCCTTGCCAACGGTGATCTCCTGGTTAATCGGATAATTGAGTCCGAGAAACAGAGAGTGTGAACCAAGGCTGTTTACCCGCCTCCAACTAAAAAATCCTAAAGGCCCCAACAAGCTGGATATCACGTATTACACGGTGCTTGTATACAGTGGGGTTTTTGCAATATAACTTTTCCGGCTCATGTGTCCGAATGATCATCAGTCTTTTGCCGTCGTCTGATCGAGCGAGGAACCAGTTGTGCTTCCCTGTTTTTGGCAAAGGTGGTGTGATTACAAAGGGCAGTAACTGTAGGGACACTGCATCATATCAAAAAGGACAGGCATTGTTAATGTAAGATCAGCATTGTTCAGAGTATGAGTAGGATAATGCAAGAAACAATCATGATATGTCCCTGTTGGAACTGGGAGGAAAATACAGGGAAATGTATACTGGGTTCGAAAATATAGAAGTGCCATGCATGGTTATACTCATGTTATCTCGCAATCGATTCTTCACAGGAAACTACCATGTCATGCATGTTATGTAATCATGTTCTGTCCTCACAAACAAATTCTTCAAGGTAACTAACAGACCATGCATTGTTATATACTCGTGTTCTGTGGGCAAAATTTTGTGAGGATATTATTCTAGCCATTGATTGCTGAAGGGCGAATATAGGTATGTACACATGGTAAGCATTGCAGGATTTCACTACTTCCAAATATAGAGTTCTCCATATGCACAATTTACTTCCCTAATGTATGGTTAGATGAAACCAACAGTGTGGTGCATGTTTCTACATCATGAAAATGAGGAAACTAACATGAGAGGAAACACTTACACGCGGCCGTCCCAGCAATACGTTGGTGCCATCTGCTTTATCCATCGCATAGATGATGCCATTGTGTTCAAATAGCATCACAGAAGGTGTATCAGCTTTGACAATGATCCACTGCGAGCCAAGTTCCAACTAAAAAGGCACCAACATAAAGCATACGAAGTTCACGATCGAACAAGGCAATAGCTTGAAGTCTGCGTAATTCGCATGTCGTGTGGGCACTTGCAGATTACAATCTCTGCAAAACAAGGTCCGTCCAACTGACGTAGTAATTCTAGATGACTTGACCGCGATGGTAATACTCTATATAATCCAATGGAGAAGGATTAATCTCCATGGAGGTTCTGTGGAAGTTCACGAGGCACCAACTTTTACCGTCTTCTCTGAAGCAGCCATCCAGTGGGAGTTCATGCCGACCCAGTACATACCTGCCAAGAACTTTCGGGGATGGTTGATCGGATCGATGTCGAGGAAATGATACAGTGACCCACCTACATACCTGCTAATGGAGAGATTGGATTGAAGTCAGAGGCATCATGCACGCCTCCGTATCATGGTGAGCAATCTCGCAAGACCAGATAGCAGCAAGCAGGGTGTCTTGAAAAGCTTAGGCCTCGCTTCGACGATGGCCGTGTGCATGTCCCTCGAGCATGCAGCCAGCCGCAGGGCGCTCAACATATCCATACACGAACAACAAAGGTCGAGGATGTCATTGGGGAGATTTCTCTAATCACGGTTCGCGTTCGGCCACTGGTGGAGTTTGGAAGGGGGCTTGATTTACGGGGGAGAAGGATGTCGGTGCTGGAGCGCTCTAGCGAGGGAATAGTGGTACTTGGGGAGGCGAGTGAGGCGACGGTACACGGGGGCACAGTGAGATGGAGACGGAGAAGGAGATGGAGATGGAGTGGTGCTATGGAGCGGAGAGGGAGACGAGGCGAGGCGCCAATGTTCTGTACAACGGCGGTGACAGACTGCACTGTGCACATGTGAGGCTGACTTTGGTAACCCGAACACGCCGCCTGGACTTATCAGGCGCAGGGTGTTGTCACTTCACTGTGAGGACCGGATGAATAGTATTTTGACCATCAAGTGTACCACAGTTGTACTACTAGTAGTAGTAGTAGGTACATGAGTACTCCAGTATTGTATAGCGTAAATAGGTCTCCCGTGCTAGCATGCCTGTTCACTTCATCGTTCAGGTATCATCCATATTGCGAGCAGAACCAAATTCTCGTGCATGCCCAATCAACGCTCTGCCGCGATGCATGCAGTGGTCGTTCTGGTGCATCAAGGACGGCATGCAGATTTCCACACTTGAGAAGAGGAAAAATGGAAAGGTAGAACGCGGCAGCAGAGGAAGAGAACGCTGGCTAACGAGGCTGGGAGGGGATCGAGCAGGAAGTTAATGCTCCACGCCTAAAGGTTTTGGGAAAACCTGATTTTCATAAGGTGACTTATACTCACCTAAACGGAGGGAGTATTCCTTAACCAGAGAATGTTGTGTCTCCCACTCACGCGCTCAAAAAAAACTACGACACATTTTTTTATCTGTTTGCATAGGTCCCACCTATCAGGAAGGATGGGCACGTACAATAGGTACGACTCATCAGTCTACCCGCATAGCCTTTTCGTTTAGTCTACCTAGCCATCTAATCAACTGCCTGCACGCCACTTCTCCCATTTACTTCCTTCTCCATCGGGAACCGATTCTCCTCGGCTTCTTCACCTCCCCTTCGTCTTCATTTGCATCCAAACCCCACTGCGTTCACATTGTTTTAACCTCTTTAAATAATCATCTACTACTTCAGTTAGACTAGCCATCTAATCCTAATTCTCCAAACCATAGCCCTCCATGTTCCAGCGGTTCCAAATGGCAAAGAGATCGAGATGCAGGTTTTTAGCGTCCAACATGTCCTCGTCGAAGGCTCGATGCGCATAGTTGCCACCGTCACCGTCCACCCAAGGGTTGTTCGGCAGTGGATCAACAATGTATCCAACTCCCTCGAAAAGGTAGAGACGAGGGTCATCGGTCTCGACGCAGAGTACACGGAGCGTGCCCCTGGGAAGATCCAGCGCTCCGCCGTCCTTCAGCTGTGCCTCGAAGATGATGTTTTGGTGTACCACATCATACACTCGCCCTCCATACCAGGTGAGCTTCATGATTTCTTGTCTCGGGAGGACGTATACTTCTGTGGGGCAGCCATCGAAGGGGACAAACAGAAGCTGGAGCCGTACAACCTTGATTTGAAAAGCATCGCTGACCTACAAACCAGAATCAAAATTCCTGTAGAAGTTTGTGATAAACAGACACCATCCCTATTCGACGTAGCAAATTTTGTGCTCGGTACAAATCTTCAGAAGGGTGACGAGACGGTGGCATTAAGGTCGTCTGGATGGGAGAATTATCCCTTGACGTACGAGCGGATAAAATATGCTGCCCTCGATGCCCGTGTGAGTTTCGAGATAGCTGCAAGGTCCAAAGAGCTTGTTGCGAAGCCGTCTCCCACAGAGAATGAGAACAAGAAGAAGAAGAAGAAGAAGAAGAAGAAGAAGAAGAAGAAGAAGAAGAAAAGGCTGCACCAGCAGGAGGGCATTATGGATGGATGAACTATTTCCTCTCTTGTAAAAAAATTATTCCCTCTCGGTGTATATTGATATAGATGGACTATTTCGATGGTGTGCATGTCTTTGGAACAGAGTAGTAGCGTGGGTCCGCTTGACTATAAGGAACTATTTATCCGCATATATAGCTTTCTCTGCTACTCCTTCCAGTGATCGGTATGCAGTGCATGTGTCCGTAGACATGACAGCTTGTCCATGGAAGTTCAACTACGGCGACCATCACGTTTCATCTCGCGATTCCCACGACGCCTCTCCAACCCACGGCACCACGCCCCCCGACGTGCGCCTCACCCCTCTCGGCCGCACCGCCCCTCTGCCTTTGTGTGCATGACATGTGGGCCACCTAAAATGCGGCGAGCATCAAGTTTCTACCACAGCCACCCGCGATTCCCACGACGCCGCTCGAACCCATGAAACCACACGTCCCCCGACCTGCGGCTCACCCCTCTTGGCCCCACTGCCCCTCTGCCTACGGGAGCATTACATGTGGACCAGTCACCTATCGGGTCCACATGTTATTGACTCAAAGGTAGGTGTAGTAAGGCGCTGAAGCTCAGTCCCGACGGCCCTGAGAGGGAAATGTAACTCCTGCGCCAGGGCTTGTGGTGCTCCCGCAGCACGAACTCGTGCCAAACTCGAGATTTGTTTCTTTACTATACATGCACGCAACGATTTAATGGACATTGTAATCTCAACATGTGATGGGGAGCTCTAAATTTGAATTTGAAACTTATAAAACGAAAAGATTCAAAACAAATAAACTGGGAGAGAGGGAGTATATCGTAGGATGTGTCCCATACAAAATAAGTCCCCTGGTTTGTCACCGCGAAGATGCGGTTAGAAAGGAGCACAACGTCTTCCTACTCGTACGGCAACAAATCGGCCGCAGACAGCATGGTCCGCCTTTGACCGCCATGTGCAAGGTTCGTGCTATCTTATTCAATCTCACCGTGGTTCCATCGTACCAATTCATGCGGTGGCCCGTTGCATGGCTGATCCCAATGTTGGACAAAGGTTCTACGGGAACGGTGTCACCGTTGTAAATGTTGTGCAAATTGATGTTGGTACCCTCCCGTACATATGCAAGCCAATCTCCACTCGCACCGAGCCTAACCTGTGAAACAGTGGGCAGGGGGAGAATTAGGAAATGGACACGGAAGTAGTCTTTAGAATGCATTTACTACGTGATCAAACTCATCTTACCTGCTCATCGGAGGAAATCCGAGTGCCCCTCAACGTCGGCATCTCAAGGGGCGTCAACTTGCAACTACGGCCACGCCGCGCTGGAGAGACCCCCAAGGAAACATCCTCGTGCGTTCCACGAAACATCAAGATGCATTTGTATGAGTAGTTTATCTTGTGAGAGAAAAGGATGAACGAGGGAAGGCCTCTAGAGATAGAGATGGACACTACTACTACCAATGTGCTAGCCCGTGCGTTGCAATGGATCCAAAGTAGTAGAATAATACTTGTTCACGTGCTTGAAATATAAACACTCTAGTTTTGATATACATGTGTCAGCAGACATGACAGCTTGTCCATGGAAGTTGAACCACGGCGACCATCACGTTTCTTGTTTCTACCACTGCCACACCCACACACGATTCCCACGACGCCGCTCCAACCCACGGCACGACGTCCCCCGACGTGGACATGGATCCTCTGACGTGGCTATCACTGCCTTGCCCTGCCTTTCCTTTGCTGACAGGTGGGACCCACGCTTATGGGTCCCACATGTCAGTGACAGAATGGTAGGATTGTTCGCGTCAGGGGATCCTCATCCCCCCGACGTGCCCCTCATCCCTCTCGGCCCCACCGCTCCTCTGCCTTTGTGTGCATGATATACTCCTAATATATTACTCCCTCCGTACCTAAATATTTGTCTTTTTTGAGATTTCAAATGGACTATCACATACGGATTATATAGACATATTCTAGTGTTTCTAGCAAGATGCCCGCGTTGCACGAAGTTGATGGAAAAGGTAAGCACAACTTATAAATTGACGATCGAGTACTAGTTACAGTGATGCATATAATTAAGCAAAGGGATCGCACATGTCGGTATTGACTGGAACGAGAATGCAACAGCACAATAAGAATTAAGGCCACGATGATGCGATCGCAGTGTGGTTACAGAAGGCAAGAAGAAAGATGGATCCACGAATGTACGACCTCCTCCTCCTCAACTTAGTGCGTCGGGCCACCGACCGGCGGCTAAGGAGCGGCGCTTTTGTGGCGAGGTCGAGGTGCTTCTCAGCAAAGGCATCCAAGGCTTCCAGCCGTTGAGGAAGGCCAACCTCGTAGCGTCCTCACTGGCATTGTAGATACCTATGTACATGATTTGCTCGTACACGTGGATGTGTAGGTCGACGAATTCTTGCAAGGCGAGGCGGCTCGCGGCGAGCGCGACCTCCAGGTGGACATTCTTCATGCGTCGACGGGCAGTCGCCAAGGCACCAGTGCTTGAAAGAGGTTCCGGCCATGGAGGCCTGATTAGGGTGGCGGCAATGAGGAGCCCGGCTGCGCGGGCTGGAGGAGTACGGCGATGTCGTCCGACGAGCTTCTTGATGACGTGATGAACTTGTTGCTGGTGTCAACGATCATCTGGTCCAACTGAGAGTCGTAGTGGCGTCGACGGCGGCCATCCACCAGCCGGGTCTCCAACACCGTCTGGAGACGATCCTCGGCGCCATGCCGCAGGCCGAGCGTCGGACCATCTGGCAGCCGCTGGCCGCTCACGCGCATCGCCGCCATGGGTCTGGAGTGAAGCTCTTGCGCTTAGTGTAGGTGCTTAGGCAAATGCTTAGGTGCATATGATGTGGTAGATGCATTGGAATGGAGGGCCTTTATATGAGGGCAATGAGGGCAAACTGCGTTGCATTCACATCGTGCAGCCTCTTTTCCCGGACCTCCTCCCATTACTTCCCTCATGCATTAATTGAAGGAGGATGCATTGGCCGTTCAACATATCAGGAACCGCTACTCCCTCCCTCGTCTGCATTAAAGCCGTATCGGGAACTGCGCCGCCCGCTTTCAAATCGAATACTCCCTCCGTCTAGGTGAGTATTAAGTCATCTTACGAAAACCAAATAGTAAACACATAGGCGTGGTGCATTAACTCTCACGTTGTTTCTTAGGCTAGCCATAGTGGGAGTGGTAGTAACTTAACACATCCCAAGACAATTTTGCTTATGTGGCAACTATTTAATGAGGAAAGAGGTGCTTGTGGTAACATAATATGTTACTGTAACATAGCTTTAGTCGCTTCGACAGAGACGCGAGAAGACGAGGGAGTAGGCTGCTGCAAACGTAGGGCTGTGTGATTTGACAGCGAGTTACTGCTGGACAGGTGGGGCCCCATGATTTGACTTGCCATTATCATTTTAACTGTGCTATGACCGGCGTGAGTCTCCCAGATTCCTGACCACCTCCATACAGGTGCCTCTCCCAATGCTCCACCATGTAGTAGAGGCTGGCTCTTGCATGAGAGCCCACTTCTCCACTTTTTCCTTGCCTCTCTTTCCTCCACATATGCAAAAATGCCATGTAAAGCGCACTATTGTACTTACTTTTACTTGCTCCTACAGGTGCTTAAGCTTGCCACATAGGCATAAAGTCTGATGTGGCAAGTTAATCAAGAAGAGAGAGACTAGTTTGGTGACCCAAGGAAGAAACGGTGCTAAGCGTGTACCTAGGTGAAAAGACAATTTTGAGTCTATAGCTAATTAAATGAAGCAAACTTAGCAACACCATTTCATTGGAAGAGGTCACTCCTTGGCAAATGCAATAAATACTAGTACTCCATGTGTCCCATAATATAAGAACGTTTTTGGCACTACACTAGTGTCAAAAACGTTCTTATATTATGGGACGGAGGGAGTACGAAGAAAGAGATAGAGAGGAGTAAAAAAATACACTTATAGCCAACCTTGTTGTAGTATGAGTGACTAAGTGATGACTATGTATGACATGCCAACATCAGATAGCCTAACGCACCGTGTTAAATCTCCAAGGGCGCGACGCACGATGCGACGTTGTGGTAGGCGCGACCATGATACGGGCTGCTGGCAGCCCTTGGATCTGAGATCAAACGGTCGCATGCTAAGTTGCTGAAAATTTGCAGAATAACCCTCCAGGATAGGATATTCACCCATAGGTCTAGAATCACGCCATGCAACCGTTCGATCTCAGATCCAAGGGCTCTCGGAAGCCCGTATCATGGGAGAATGGAAAGCCACTACCCTGCGTTCGCACGCTGGCAGTTCGCTCCTACTCGTCCCCGCACGTCCTTCAATACTACGGCGGTTCGCTCCTAGTCGTCCCGTCCATTCACATTACGACAGTTCCACTAATCCTAACCCTCCTCCCAAATCCATGGCGTCCCAAATCTCCACGATCGGCGGTGAGTACAAGGTTAGAACCATCACCGGCGATGAGTTCGACGTCATCTACACCCGTTCTTCCGCGACGGTGAAAGGATGCCTTTCTCGCTTCAGACGCATGTTCGAAAACTCAGATGATGAGTGGGTCGCTGGGCTAGATGTTGAGTACACCACAGTCCTGGGACGAGAGAAGGATCTAAAGGACGAAGAGAGGAAGAAGCCCGCCGTGATCCAGGTTTGCGTGCATGACTTATGCTTGGTCTACCACATATGCCATGCCGACGTTGAGTGCCAGGATTTTAAGGACTTCCTCGGGAGCAACCTAGTCAAATTCGTTACTGTAGACTTTGGTAACGACAAAGAAGTCCTGCGTCGGGTAGGCCTCGTTGTAGGCAACACCTTCGACCTCCAGAAGAATCGGCTGGTGTCCTCTCTCAGCCTTCAATGCTGACCCTGGCAGGAGCCATGGTTCATCCTTCGTACGGTAAACTGGAGAAACCTCCATACACGTTTCATCGTCATGCATGGCAGCGGAATGTACTAGATATAGACCACATCCACTACGCTGCAATGGATGGCTACCTTTGCTTCAATATCTACAAGGGTTGGATGAAGAGCAACACCAAGTGTGCGGTTCAAGCAAAGAAGTATCGGCCAAGAGGAAGAGGGACAAGGACGAAGTCGAGGACGTGGACGAGGACTCCGAGTAAGGTGGCAGTGTCGTTGCTCATGGTGGTTCTAATGCAGTGTCTACCGGAATAGTTGCAAAGTTTAATTTCAGGTGTGCTTAATTTAATTTGAGGGGTGTGTTGTGCTGAGCCCCCAGCAGAACTATGTTATGTTTCTTCTTGTTACTTTAACTCTTCAGTATGTACATACTAGTATTTCTTACATTTCATCTTTTAGTTGGTATAGTACTACCACTCGTTTCTTCACATTATATACGTACAATATATATGGCCAACATCATATAGCCAGCAGTTTAGTTGTCAAAGAATTTCAGGGTGCTTAGTTTTGTCAAAGAATTCCAGGGTGCTTAGTTTTATTTGAGGGGTGGGTTGTGCACTTGTGCTGGACACCATTATTGTGACAAGCCTTTTTAATAGTACTATATGCATAATTTGGCGACGAGCGCTCTCTATATGTACCACCTTTTTTTTAATTTCAAGTTTTGCTCCATGGCGCAATCCATCGATACTACTACTGTACAAAAGTGGAGTATATACATTTTTTAAAAGGCTAGAGGGCGGGGCAGTCTAGCTCGGTCGGTTTCACGAGAGGCGAGGGCCTTTGTGATTTGACGGCTCATTACTGCTGTCAAATCGAATAGTACTGCGCCGCCCGCTGCACGCCCGGCGCCTCCATTAAACCCCTCCGTTAAACCCGCATGCAAACCGAGAATCCTACTCCGGCCACACATCCATTCATGAGCGGGCCAGAATTAAACGCAACACCGGCCGAGCTCCTCCCGTCGCCCTCAGTTTAAACGAGGCCAGACACCGGCCAAGCTCCTACCGTCCGCCCTCTATTTACACGAGGCCAGACAGACAGCGGGCAAGAATCGCACCCCTCCACCGCTCCCCCATCTCCTCCTTCACCATTTTCTCCACTCTTCCCGATGGCTTCCGATGAGCCGTTCTCCGGCATATTACCCGGCTGGGTGGCCCGCCGAGCCCTCCGGATACGGGCGAGGCCGCTCGGTGCTTCACCAACCTTGCTTGGCCTGACGGAGCCAGTTGCCGCCCCAAGCAGGTGCGTGGTTTAGCAACTCGCCGCTCCAGTTCAGCTCGATGAGGAGTGGCGAGTTGCTCCACGCCGGCACGGCGGCGAGCACGCCGGTAGGGGCACCGTCGCTGCCGTGTCATACCGCGCCACCACTATCTGCGGTGGCCGCGCCTCCCGTGCTGCGGCAGCGCCATGCAGGCAGAGACAGAAGCCGGGTGCGTGGAGAGCGACGAGTCGTGGCAGCTTCTCCGTGTCCACCGCCATCATCGAGGAGAAGTAGAACACGGGAGGCCGCCGCCACTTGGGTCCCATGAAGGCCACCGCCGAGGCGACGACCGCATTCAGGTGGTTTCTTTGCTTCGTCTCTTCCGAGGACCTTCGTCGACCCCGCAAGTGTCTGAGACATGAGGAAGACAAAGGGATCCGCGGGCGGCCATTTAGATTATGTACTCCCTCTCCAGCTGGCGGGGAATTTTTGTTCTAAGAATGGATAAATTGTATGTATCTACAACTAAAATAAGTCTAGATACATCCATTTCTAGGACAAGTATTTCCGGACGGAGGGAGTATTAATTATACAAGAGAGCCGGATTGGCACCTCTTAGTTCATGTAAATGTAATGAAATCCATGATGTTTATATGAAGATCCGGCTTTTTTATACAAATCCTTCATGCTTATATGAAATCAGTCCGTGTTTGCACGAATTTCATCTGGTTGGTTAGAGTTGTAAAAATGTATGCCGCTGGCGTTTGATGTCGTCCTCCGCTTAAGGAAGCGGGAGGAAATTTGCCGGCTGCCGTTGGAGATGCTCTTTATGCTGGAAATAATAGAGTGACATCCAATCCATTTGAGCTAATTGCCTGTATGATTGTCCCTCTATAAAAAGTTAATTGCATGCACAGTGTACACGTGACTTGCAGGGTGGCTACAGCTTCGTACAGAAAGTTAAAAAGAAACAAGTCCATCCTTAATCTTGTATTCTAAGTACTCTGTGGGTTCCACTGTCAGTACAGTGGCGAAAGAAGTATATATCAAATAAGTAGAGTAATATATAATATAAAAATATAAAGTTAAAAGACAGAATACGAACTCATGTCATCGCGTTGCGAGCATCCGCTAACCAGCCCAGCACATTTTTGTTGTAGACCATGCTGGAGATATATCTCCATGTCTACTCTTATATATACTCCATTCGTTCCTAAATATTTGTCTTTTTCAGATTTCAAATGGACTACCACATACGGATGTGTATGTAGACATATTTTAGAGTGTAGATTCACTCATTTTGCTCCGTATGTCTTTTCAGGAAGGGGTCAGATTTGTCCTTGATTTATTTATGAGGTATCCAGATGGCACTGCACCGCCAAGAAAAGAGGGTAACATCAAAATTATGGACTACTTTTTTGAGTATGTTGGTAAGGTCCGGTCATAGTCACTTGTTGAAATCTCTAAAAAGACAAATACTCCCTCCATCCGGAAATACTTGTCATCAAAATGGATAAAAGGAAATGTATCTAGACGTATTTTAGTTTTAGATACATCTCTTTTTATCCATTTTGATGACAAGTATTTTCGGACGGAGGGAGTAGAAAACAGAGTTGGTGATGATGGTGTGCGTGCCATCCTGCAATATAGGCCGTCGGATTTATATCTAACGGATAGGAAAGAAACTATGGCAATTTTGCAAAAATATACCCACACGTCTCTCCATTCGCAAATAAGGCCTTCCCTCGTTCAACCTTTTCTCTCACAAGATAAACTACTCATACAAATGCATCTTGATGTTCCGTGCAACGCACGGGCAGCTAGCTAATTTCTTTTAAAATAGTTGCTGCGATAATTGGGTTGAAGTGATATATTTTATGTCTGCCCCGAATGACTTCAGATTCACTAGTAGTAACAAAGAAAAGGTTGCCTTGTTAATTAACAGAAAACAGGGTGAAAACTATCACATGAGGCCGGTAAAAACAAGGCACACTGGGTTCAGCGTCATCGTCACTACAGCTGTGCGCGCGAGAAGTCTACATATCGAGGGGGCTACCGAGCGAGGCACCGAGACACAATGTTTGAGAGAGAAACCAATTGACAGATTATGATCAGATCGAGTTGTCACCCTTCTGCTTGTCATTGTTGGGGGGAGGGAGAGAAAGACGTATTGAGAGTGTGTGCGGTAGACACAGAGGCACAACTAGCTGAGTGTGTGTGTGTGTGTTTGAAAGAGGAGTAGATAGATTATTATCAAGATCGATGTGCCACCCTACTCCTTTGGTGCCGGGTAGTGTGTGTGTGTGTGTGCATGTTTGAGAGAGAAGCCAGTCGATAGATTAGTATCAAGATCGAGGTGTCACCCTACTCCTTCGGTGTTGGGAAGTGTGGGTGTGGGGGGGCAGTGACACTCACATATCTCTACTCTTATAAAAAAACAGAGTTGGTGATGATGGTGTTCCTGCCATCCTGCAATATAGGCCATCCGATTTATATCCGACGGACAGGAAGGAAACTATGGCAATTTTGCAAAAAGATACCCACACCCCTCTCCGCATTTGCAAATAAGGCATTCCCTCGTTCATCCTTTTCTCCCACAAGATAAACTTCTCATACAAATGCATCTTGATGTTCCGTGCAACGCATGGGCATCTTGCTAGTAGGGAGAAGGAGTTTGTGTGACACATATCTAGCTATATTAAGGGATAGGTAGATAGCATATGTGTGAGAGACATTAGTGGCTGTGGGTGGGCGGAATTAAAGGGGTGTGTTAGACATAGAGAGCGTGTGTGTTTCTGTGTGAGAGACTTGTAGGACGGGGTAGAAAGACGAATTTAACCCTGACGGAGGGAGAGAAATACACGAAGTGCAGCGTGTGTGATTCTGATGCCCACAGGGAAATGAGATATGTATGCGTGTGAGAGAGATTGCACAATTCATTACGTATCACTATCTAGCGATCGTGGACGTGCATCGCTTGAACATAAGTCAATATCTACTTCGTATCGTGGCCAAAGGTACAATATCGATTCAACGCTATAAAGATTGGACACTCACATATCACATTTTTTTCTATTTAAATAAGCCTTTTTAGTTGTGCATGCCAAAGTTACAGTGATGTTTCTTCAAACAACCAATGTAGCTATCATGAACATGCACCATTGTTACTCTTGCATTCAAATTCATTAGTCTTGGATGATTTAAGTTTCTATTTTGAAGTAATATATGTAATATTCATATATGAATTCAACGGGTACACAATTTATGAAATGGAGGCTATGTAATCATATGAGGTAACACTTTTAAGTAGCTGACTACAATATCCATTTCTTTTTGTGCGCCTCTACACTAACACGTCAATGCATTATGTTTAAAGTAAATAACCAATGGCACTAAATTATCTATTTACACGAGAAATACATAGGCTGAGCGTTTGATCCCTTTTTTTGTGAACGCGCCACTACACCCGTACGATTGGCCGCGCCCGTGTGAACGTCCAAGTTATCGGCGCATCATCCCGAGTTATTGTCTTTTTTGGGTGGACTTCACACCAGTTATTAACTGCTGACGCGTGCCCCGTGTACACAGTCTAGCATGACCTTCCCGCTAGCACGGTCCAAAATTAGTTGAAACTGGATACGAACGATCCCGCGGGCGGCAAAATCTCCCGCCTCCTTCTAAAATTTCCGCCACCTTAGTCTTTAGCATGCGAAATCCCCCTTTTGTCCTTGGTGCACGGAGACCAACAGTTACAATACCGCCCTCATCTACATGATAGGTCGGGGCTGCTTTGGTAACTTCCGGTTCCCCCACTACACGGCACCCCCATTTCCTCTCCCCCTCCCGCAAAAACGACTAACTCCACACACCAGAGCACGCTCCGTACTTCATCGCCCTTTCTCCCCTCCCCTCTCGAAACCCTAGACTGCTCATCCACCGGCGTACCATAGCCCATTCACTGCCAGCGGCGTCCACCTCGCCGGATCTGCTTCTGCGGCCGCATCTACCCCTCCCACCTCCCCTAGAAACAAGTAGACTGCTCATCCACCACTGTACCACAGCCCATTCAGTGCCGGCCTTGTCCACGGCGCCGGATCTGCTTCGCCGGTACTCTCGTCAACCGCCGCGCATCTGCAGCGGCTCATTCTACTCCCCACCGGAGACGCTTCGTCCACACCCCCCGGAGCCGCCCCACCGACGCCCCCGTCGACGGCCTCTGATCCTCTTCGCCGACACCTTCCTCAACCCTACCGGAGCCGCTTCGCCGACACCTTCCTCAACCCTACCGGAGTAGCTTCGCCTATACCATTCTCAACCCTACCGGGGCCGCTTTGCCAACTCACAAGTCCACGGCCTCAGATCCGCTTCCTCGCACCCTCATCCAACCTACCGGAGCAGCTTCTGACGCCCCATCCACGGCCAGATCCGCATCGTCGACACCACCCTTAACCCAACCACCGGAGCAGCTTCTGACGCCCCGTCCACGGCCGCAGATCCGCATCGTCGACACCATCCTTAACCCAACCACCGGAGCAGCTTCACCTACGCCCTCGTCCACGGCCATAGATCCGCTTCGCCCACACCGTAGTCCACCCTACCGGAGCCGCTCCACAAACACCCTACTCGACGGTTCTAGATCTCCTTACCGGACCCCGACAGCCAGCGCAGCGTCATCACCCTCGACGTTTCTAACCTGATTCCCACAGTCTGGAGAGATGCCAAGCACCCGCCACGGCCTAGGTACTTGTCACCTTTAAACCCGTCCAGCATCACCTGCCCGATGTACTTCAAATATACTAACCGGTCGCTGTTACCTGTTATGCAGCTGGCAAAAACTACAAGGACGGATGATCTAACAGCTTGGCCATGCAAGATCGTTACTGAGGCATTGCTATGATCTTGTAAGTCTCTCTCTCTTGTATTGTTCTGTGCCTGCCAGCGTGCTTTGCTAGGATTTTCGACCAGTAATCCCTTTGTGCAGACAATGATTTCTACTACTGGCTGCTAAATTAGATATGTAGATGTCATACATGATACTACCTCGTACCTCCGTTCCTAAATATAAGTCTTTCTAGAGATTCCACTATAGGCTACATACGGAGCAAAATGAGTGAATCTACACTCGAAAATGCATCTATATACATCTGTATGTGGTCCATACTGGAATCTCTACAAAGACATATATTTAGGAACAGGGCAGTACATTACACAAAATCGTAGGCATGTAGGAATTCCAGTGCACTACATTAGGCTCCCTTAGAGTGCCTGCTAGTCCAGCATACAGAGTCATGGCTAGTTTATGGTACGCACACAATCGTTAATTGGTGGTTTAAATATGCGCAAGGGATATGCAATGTAGTATCATGTAGAGATGTCTGAAATTAGCCGTGTCAACTTGCAGATAGGGTTACACAATGAAAAAGTACAAGATGTATGTGGCAATTTCATGGAACATCACAAAAAAAGGAGAGGCAGCGGTGAGCCTATACAGTGTGCATGGTACGTCACTCCTCCATTGCAATCATCGTGACATGTTATTTGTATGCCAGTTCTATTAGCCAAGTTTCTTAGGGACAGTTATTACGAGTTATCCTAAGAAAATAAGCACCTGTGAATATAAGCTCCATGTAATAAGCCAACCAGTTCTTTTCATTGCGTTTTCAGCTTATCTTTGGTATGATCAGTGGAAAGTCTAGATTGCATTATATTTTTTTCATTTTGCTGCCCATATGGAAATTAATTTGACTTGCAAACATCACAAATTGAACCCAGTGCAGTAATTAATATGATAGGAAAACAGACCATCACTATTTGCTCAAAATGCAAATACAAAGATACCATCTACTTGGCACAATCTACTTTGGTCAATGTTTTCCATAGAGATCCCATTGCCTAATTTAAACGAAGAACGCATGACCCACATTTAAATGAAGAACAATTATTTATTGAAATTCGATGGTCCAAGTGGCTGGTTATTATCGTATAGCAGCACCACCTGAAAGCATCATATAGCAGCAGCAGCATCTGCAATTCATCATATACCAGCAGCTCATAGCAATTCATCATATAGCAGCAGCAGGAGCAGCTCATAGCAATTCATCATATAGCAGCAGCAGGAGCAGCTCATAGCAATTCATCATATAGCAGCAGCAGGAGCAGCTTGTAGCAACTCATCATATAGCAGCAGCAGGCAGCTGTAGCAACTCATCATATAGCAACAGCAGCTCATAGCAATTCATCATATAGCAGCAGCAGCTCATAGCAACTCATCATACAGCAGCAGCAGCTCATAGCAATTCATCATATAGCAGCAGCAGGAGCAGCTCATAGCAATGCATCATATAGCAGCAGCAGAAGCAGCTCATAGCAATTCATCGTATAGTGGATCAGAATGAAAATTTGGCAAAAAATCAGAGGAGATCCTCACCTTGTTGGATGAGCTCATCCTTCAACAGCACCTCAAGGCCATGGCCTGGGAGGAGGGGAGGGGGAATAAGGTGCCTTCTGCCGCAGTGTGGCATCAGCCGTAGTTGTGCAGCGCCCCTGGAGTAGTGCGTTGGACGAACCACAGTGGAGCAGCTGCTGGAGACCATGAGAATGAGGGGCGGCGCCAGAGGGAGGAGAAGCAGCCAGGGAGATTTGCCCCTACCCGCCGGCCATGTAGCCTAGCTGGACATAGCATCGTCGAGGACCAGGCCAGATGGGACCAGTGGCGACGGCTCGCTGGAGGAACCCTAGTGCTGCAGGCAGGGGATCGAGGTAGAGGGAAAGGGGAGAGGAGATGCAAGCGGGCAGGGCAATGAATGCTTGCGTGTTTGTTTTTACTTGAGGGTCAGGTGTGACACGGGCGTCACAGTTGCATTTTGAGTGTAATATAGGCAGACAACAGAGTCATTTCACTATTCCCCTTCCCTTCAATTTTTAGTGAGGTTCTACCCGAAACACCCCCCTCCAAAGCGAAATTAGTTAAGCCCAAGCCCATAACTCAAAAATGACTTCTTTACATCTTTTATGGCTTATTTTGACAATATGCCCTGAAAAGGCGGAATCGAACTGGCCCTTAACCTGCAATTCAATTGTGCGTGCAATGATGAATCACTCCTGCCTGCTATCTGTACATTTAGGCATCATCATACATGGCATAACCTAATACATGTGCATTCCATTGTAGAATCTGGAATATGCAATGTTTATGTTAGTTCATACGTTGCACATGATGTTTAAATGCCCCTTAAATCTGGTCACAGTCAAGTGATGGTCTTTAAGCCTCCTTCTTTGCTTCTTTTCTTGATATGTAAGATTTGCTCACACTCTGTTCAATTGCTTGTTTGCATCAGCCAGCCATACTAGGACTGTTTGCTTTGATTACTTGCTGTTCTTGACCTAACACTCTAACAGAGCTTGTCAAATTTAAACACTAAGGGCTGCTGTAGTGGGGCCTTGTCTAACTCATAGGTGACATAAAGGTTTGGCTGTACACTACATTAGGCTCTCCAAGAGTACTTGGAGATCCAGTTCGAAGGTATGCCTAGTTTTTACATGCAGACATAGTAAATGCTCATTTCATTGTGTGCAAGTGCAAGAGATGCGGCATGTTTCATTATGTGGTGTTGTTTTTATAATCTCATCCTTTTGTGTTCACAGACTGGAAAGTATGCATATTTATCTTCCAAGGAGACGAGTAACTAGTTTGTGTCACCTTGCAGAGGGGGTGCAATGAAGATAAGATTGAGGATTTCCAAGTACAAGATGTTAGGAAGGAGCCTTGCAAGAGAAGTAGGAGCTGCGCTGAAGCCTCTTCAACCTGCTAAGGTAAGTCACTGTATGCAACTCAACAGTTCAATTCCTTGTTTGTTTCAGGCATAGTTAATTTTCTCTTTTCAATTGCTTTATTTGTCCTCAGTTAATGAGATGCCCAAATAATCATGCCTGATGTTCGGTACTTGTATCACTATTAGTTGACATAATTAAAGGCCTTACCATTTAATTACTCTGCGAAGTGTGCCTGAAGCTTTGAAGTCTATTAACCAACTATTATTGCATGAGGCTCACAATCTAGTTTATACTACGCTAATGATTGCATAGTTTTGCCTGTTGTAGTATGTTTGTATGAAACCCTCTGCTGTTCATTATGCTCCCTAAGACTTTAATTGAGGCACAGAATGGCCAACTGCTTGCTTACTTATACGCAACGTGCTGTCTAAATTTGTAACTTGTCTGTGTTTTCGATTGGGCCCCAACATCATGCTCCTCTGGTGAGCTAAGAGGATTTCTGTATGCAGGCTGAACATACCTATCTTTTTTATAATTTTTAAAATATCACCTGCTTATGCTTCATGATGTGTAACATTTTTTTGAAAGTGACGTGTAACATTATTGTTAGTCCTGTTTTGCCATGTAGTACAAAATAGTGTCTTGTTCGCTTCACTGTTGTAACTATATTTTTGCCCTAGTCATGTGTACTTACAGAAACATTTCAGGATGAAGTGACATCAACACAAAGATCTGCGAGCAGTGCGGCATGGCCATTACCGAATGATTATGGATTGGAATTGGAATGTGCTGATGTTCTCGAGCATCAACTAGAGGTGGCAAGACAACGTGTACATGATTGTCAACGTATAATCAACAAGTTGAGACTGGACATGCAGGTATTAGATGCAGGAGTCAAAAAAAAAAAACACTGAGGTAACCATGAAGGAATTGGAGATTTTGCAGACTGAAATTTGTGCTATCTGAATCCGGCCAATCCTATTTTCTGAAGAGATTATAGTTCAAATGGAGTTAAGTTGATGCGCGTCCATGATGTATGAGCTGTATTTGCCCAGTGTATGTAATTTGCTGTTTGTGTATGCTTTATTATCACCTGTGCCGAACCATAATGCCAGTGGGTATAATCGGCTGTAATTTCTTTATTGTATAGTGTAGGATTATTCTACCTTTCTATGCCTTGATCTCTTTGTTGTATAGTGTATGCTTTTTAGAGGTGATAGTATTGAGTAGGATAATTCTTTGAATATGCTATATCGTTCAAACGGGGGCCAACTCGCCCGACCATGGCCCTTCACGGGCCGTCGGATCCATGGGCCTTCTACGTCTCGTAGGATCCATGGGCCTTCTACGTCTCGTAGGATCCATGGTCTTGTATGGGCCTTCTACGTCTCGTAGGATCCATGGGCCGCCGACTCATTTATGGGTCTTGTACGGGCCTTTAATGGGCCGTAGACGGGCCTTTAATGAATCACGTTTTATGGGCTGACCATAACGGGCCGTTAATAGGCCGTATTTGGTGATGCTATGAAAATGGCCCAACAGACTAACGGTCCACAAACGGGCCGACTGTAACAGGCTGAATTTGGCCCACAAGCAGAAAATGACAGTAACGGGCCGTAAGTAACCGAATGCTGCAAATGAGCCCAAGAATAAATGGGCCCTCAGAAGGCCGAAAGTTAACTTGGGCTGGAAACGGCCCAACGGAATAACGGGCCGTTAATGGGTATAAAGTGATACACTGTTCATTACGGGCCAGTTTCACCACGGGCCGTTAATGGGTGTAAAGTAATACACTGTTCATTACGGGCCAGTTTCAGCACGGGCCGCTAATGGGCCAAGAGTTACAAAGGGCCTCATATGGGCCAAAGACGTCATGGGCTATACATGGGCCAGAAGTGAAAACTGGAATCATATTGGACGGCCCAGATGACGCTACTGGGCCTAATTCGATAGGGCGTAACGGGCCTTGGGTTAGCGGGCTGTAAATGGGCTATATGCGAACAGGCCGTTAACAGGCTTTCCATGGGCCGGCCCGCCAGCTTTTGACCAAGTCAAATGGCCGGCCTTTTCACAGGAATGGGCCACTGTTGGGCCGTGCCATGTCGACGTATCATAGGCGCCTTCTGTCCAGTGAGTGGATGACATCTGTCCCAACGATGAGCCGACACGTGTTTCCTCTAGCCAATGATGATTTTACACGTGGAAAATCCCCATTGGTCGGGGCTGTTAACGGGTTATCGGATCCAAAACCCGACCCGATAGCTTAACGGTTCCGTTACGGTGGATGCCACGTGTCGGTCACCCTTGACGAAAGCACTTCTGTGACGCGCGATTTATCGTCATGGAAGTGGACACTTCCATGATGATAATTTTGGTAATGTCATGGAACAACTTCTACGACAGCATATGACTATCTTGATTCTGTCATAAATTTGTCATGGATGTACATGCATGACAAAAAACGACCTACTGTGACAAACACGTATCATCACGGAAGTGTATTTTTTTTGTAGTCCATTCAAGATAATTTGAATGAGAATCTATGTCGTATCTCTTCACTTCCTAAGCCGCAATCTCATGATGAGAGCAAGCCTAGAGTACATTTCAGCGACACCTTCACCATCCTTCATTTTGAACTTCTCAAGTTGACTTTGAAGCACATCCAATTTGGATTCCTTGACGGAGTCGGTACCTTCGTGCATATCAATCAAAGTATCCCAAATTTCCTTTGCATTCTCAAGACGGCTGATTTGTTGAATTCTTCGGGGCACAATCCGTTGAAGAGGATATCACAAGCTTGAGCATTGTATTGCAGCATCTTCAACTCTTCCGCGGCTTCACGATCGGTTCTCTCCCATCAAAGAATTCACCTTGCAAGCCAACACACACAATAGCCCAAACGGCGGGGTTATGTCCAAGAATATGCATTTTCATCTTATGCTTCCAACTAGCAAAATTAGTACCATCAAAGTAAGGACCTCTACGGTGATAATTTCCCTCGCTAGACGCCATACTCTCCTAGATTGTGAAACCAAGGCTATGACCACCAAAAGCTATGAAATCAAAGCAAATGGAGACCAAAGCTCTGATACCACTTGTAGGATCGAAAGTATGTCTAGAGGGGGGGTGATTAGACTACTTGACCAAATAAAAACTTAACCTTTTCCCAATTTTAGTTCTTGGCAGATTTTAGCTATTAGGACAAGTCAAGCAATCATCACAATTCAAGCAAGCATGCAAAGAGTATATTGGCAGCGGAAAGTAAAGCATGCAACTTGCAAGAATGTAAAGGGAAGGGTTTGGAGAATTCAAACGCAATTGGAGACACGATGTTTTGTCGTGGTTCGATAGGTGGTGCTATCGTACATCCACGTTGATGGAGACTTCAACCCCACGGAGGGTAACGGTTGCGCGAGTCCACGGAGGGCTCCACCCACGAAGGGTCCACGAAGAAGCAACCTTGTCTATTCCATCACCGGCCGTCGCCCACGAAGGACTTGCCTCACTAGCGGTAGATCTTCACGAAGTAGGCGATCTCCTTGCCCTTACAAACTCCTTGGTTCAACTCCACAATCTTGTCGGAGGCTCCCAAGTGACACCTAGCCAATCTAGGAGACACCACTCTCCAAGAAGTAACAAATGGTGTGTTGATGATGAACTCCTTGCTCTTGTGCTTCAAATGATAGTCTCCCAACACTCAACTCTCTCTCACAGGATTTGATTTGGTGGAAAGAAGATTTGAGTGGAAAGCAACTTGGGGAAGGCTAGAGATCAAGATTCATATGGTGGAATGGAATATCTTGACCTCAACACAAGTGTAGGTGGTTCTCTCTCAGAAAATGTGTATTGGAAGTGTAGGTATGTTCTGATGGCTCTCTCCACTGAATGAAGAGTGGGTGGAGGGGTATATATAGCCTCCACACAAAATCTAACCATTACACACAATTTGCCAAACTCGGTGGGACCGAATGGTTAAACTCGGTCGGACCGATTCAGCAAACCTAGTGACCGTTAGGATTTTCGGTGGGACTGAGATGCAACTCGGTAGGACCGATATGGTTAGGGTTAGGGCATAACGTAATCTCGGTGTGACCGATTACACAAACTCGGTGGGACCGATTTTGGTAATAAGCTAACCAGAGAGTTGGTCAGGTAAACTCGGTGGGACCGATCGCTCATCTCGGTGAGACCGAAAGTTACAAAAGGGAAACAAAGAGTTTACATTGCAATCTCGGTGGGACCGATCGCTCATCTCGGTAGACCGAAACGTTACGAAGGGAAACAGAGAGATTACAACTCCCATCTCGGTGAGACCGAGATCCCTATCGGTGAGACCGATTTGCCTAGGGTTTGTGGCAGTGGCTATGACATTTGAAACTCGGTGGCGCCGGATAGAAAGAATCGGTGGGGCCGAGTTTGACTTTTGGTTTAGGTCATATGTGGATGTGGGAAGTAGTTGAGGATTTTGGAGCATATCACTAAGCACTTTGAGCAAGCAAGCCATTAAGCAACACCTCATCCCTCCTTGATAGTATTGGCTTTTCCTATAGACTCAATGTGATCTTGGATCACTAAAATATAAAATGTAGAGTCTTGAGCTTCAAGCTTGAGCCAAACTTTTTGTCCTTAGAATTTTGAGGGATCCACTTTCCTCATCCATGCCATGCCATTCATTGAGCTTTTCCTGAAATATTAATCTTGGAATAATGTTAGCTCAATGAGCTATATGTTGTTAGGAATTACCAAAACCACCCAGGGATAGTTTGCACTTTCAATCTCCCCCTTTTTGGTAATTGATGACAACATATAGATCAAAGCTTCGACAAATGATAATAAGAGTGAAAGATATTGTCGCTTTGAGAAGTATGTGAAAAGCAAGAGCTCCCCCTAAATTTGTGCATATCTTAAGATTTGCTTTGGACTGCAAATGCACAATGAGTTAGGATCATGGGTTACTCTTCCATGTCACATACATCTTGGTGGAGCGCTCAAAATAATAAAGATTGAATACATGCACTCATCACCAAGCAAAGTGAATGATCATATAAGGATAAGTAAGATAATATCATCTAACAAGCATAAGTGTAGCTTATGATCAACCACATGATCATCAATGTCTCACAGATAATAGCATAGTATCTCAAGCAATCAAAAGAAACAAAGTTCAACCACCAAAGCAAGAGAGAATAAAAAGCAACGCTCTCTCTCTCTCGAAGCCTATGATCTATACATTTTTCTCCCCCTTTGGCAACAAGTTACCAAAAAGTTCATAGAAAATGCATAGCACTAAATCGTCTCTCAGGCTTGGTCTTCAGGTGGTGGTGTCCGGAACTCCAAGAACGAAGGCTTCAGTCGAAGTAGATGGAGCTGATGGAGTAGGTGCTGGAGCTGGTGGCACTGAAGCTGTAGCTGGTGCAGATGAAGTGGCTCTGGTGTCTGGAACAGGCACTGCAGACCTCTGAGCTCTAGGCACTCTGGCAAATGCATCAGTGGTTGTCTTGCCCTTCCTCTCCTGCATATCATCTTGAAGTTGCTCCACAACAGACTGAATCTCAGTTACCTTCACATCCAAGTCATAGAATTTTTGCTCCACGATTCTTTCCAAGCTCTCCTGGTTTTGAGTCAGGGTGGCCAGTCCCTTCTCAATCCTCAGAGTGGATGCAATCAGGTAGCCAAGCTGATCTTGCTTGCTCTTCAGAATACTGAGATGCTTCTTCAGTAGTTGGCATCCTTGCAGCTTTTTCTGTTTTTGCCTTCTCTCTCTTGGCTTGTGCTTGTACTGAGGATGGTTCATCTTCATCCATAACCACTTGGTTGTCCTCAAAGTCAGGATAGAGAACAAAGTGTTCCTTATCCAACAGATATTTTCCTGTGCCCATCTTTGAGTTAATCAACTCCTGAATTTGTGGGGCATATCCACAACTTCTCTTTTGGTCTGCTGCTGTCCTCTTGATAGTCTCAACCATGAGGCTCATGACCTTGAATTTCTGTGGCACATCAAATATGTGTAGCAAATTAATTGCATGCCCTCTGATCATGTTGTGGTCACCTGACTTGGAAAAGAGTGTGCCTTAGGATCCAGTTGATCGTTGGCAGTCCTGACAGAAGAAAATGGACTGACCCAAACTTGAAAGTCTCAAGAGCTTTGTCTGGGATCTCTTTGTACATCTGTGACATAGAATTGTGATCCATCTTTTTCTTGGCATAAACATCCAAGTCATCTTCACTTTCCTTTGGGGCATTGATCAGATTGGCCCATTCCTCAATAGTTGATTGGTATCTCGTTCCTTCAGACATCCAAACTATTCTGCCATCTGGATAGAAATGTGATGTGGAGTAGAATTGCATAATGAGCTCATCATTCCAGTTTGTGAGCTTCTGCCCAACAAAGTCTGCAACTCCACACGCACTGAAGCTGTCACACTCCAGGATAGTGTTCTTCATTCTCCTTCATATAGGTCAGTCGACCCACCTCATATCACACACTATAGGCTTCTTGTCCAACAAGATTGTCTCATAGAAGTCCTGTGTTTCCTTTGTGTGGAACCTGTAATCAACAGCAGTCCTTCTCCTGGTGGCATATGGATCTGACTCTCTCCATAGCCTCAACCCTGAGTCTCTCCTGATCTTCATGTTCTCAGCCACAGGATGAGCATCATTGTGGTCTGGAATCTTGGGTTTGAGCTTTCTCAGGACTTGTCCTTCATCATCTTCATCAGCAGCAACTTCAGGCACTGGGGCCTTGTTCTTCTCAGCAGCTGGTATACTCCTGGTATTCCTCTTAGGTGCACTCTTGGGCTTGGAGGCTGCTTTGGGTGCTTCTTTGGGCTTTGATGTTGCAGCCCCTGACTTTATAGCATCACCCATCAGCTTTTGTGCCTTGGGTGCTGGTGCAGCAACCTCTTCTTCCTCTTCCTCTTCAGAATCTCTCATGATTGAGGATCTCCCAAGCACTCTAGCAGTGGTCTTTTTGATCCTCTCCTTCCTCTTCTTCCCTTCTGCAGCAGCCTCTTTGGGTTCAGATCCCAAAGGGACTTGAGTAGATGCTCTGGCCTTAGACATTGGAATTCTCTTTGCAGGAACCTTTTGCTTCATGCCTGGCTTGGTGGCAGCAGCAGTGCTATATTCCTTCTTAACCACTTTCTTCTTGGAAGTGGCCTCATCCTCAACTGCCACATAGTCTTCATCCTCAGATTCAGAGGTCTTCTTCTTTCTGGCCCTGGTGGCAGCTTTGGGTAAGTTGCTTGGGGTGCTCCTGCTACCATCATCTGAACTGCTAGAGGGACTAGTGCCCTCACTCAGGTGAACCTGCTCCTCTGACCTGTTCTGGCTGTCACTCTGATCAGACATATTGCAAACACTGACAGCAGACCCTGTGAATAGATATAGATGAGATAGAGTGGATGAGCATCACAAAATGCAGAGTTTTGCAAAAGAATGAGTCAAAAACTTAGTTTTAGTTTTCCACAAGCATTTCGGATCAACCGATTTGTAAACTCGGTGATACCGAAGCAGCTGTTGGAACCTAAACTAGTGAACTCGGTCAGACCGAGTCACAGTTCGGTGGCACCGAGACTGCTAGGGTTTCACAAAGTCCTGAACTCGGTCACACCGATTTGCAATTCTCGGTCAGACCGAAAATTACATGTGCAATGGCCTGAGCCGAATCGGTGGTACCGAGTTCCACAACTCGGTGGGTCCGAGATGGTTTCGGCGGAAACCTAACCCTAAATTTTCAATTCACGACTAAACTACGGAGTGTTTTGACTGGATAAGAATGATCTCAATCGTGGCAAGATACATGGCGAACACAATGTGCTAGGAATCAGATAGGGATAGCACAGTGATCGAGTTCATACCCTAGTTCGGCGATGAACTCGCCTACGGCGGCAACGGCGGGGATGATTCCCGTTGACGGCGGCGGAGACCAGCGGCAGGAGGCGGCTGGCGACGAGGAAGACGATCCGGAGACCCTGGAGGCAGAGCGGGCTAAGCGCGGGTCGAGGAGTTCGAGTTTTCCAAAATTTGACCCGTGGGTATATATAGCCGACCCTGTCGTGTGACCGAGTGGAACAACTCGGTGGCACCGAGATTCATAACTGCAAGCAGTTACTGAAACTCGGTGTGACCGAAAGTTCAAATCGGTTGCACCGAGATTGAAAACCTAGATCGACTTAGTGATCTCGGTATGACCAAATGGATGAATCGGTCAGACCGAAACGCACAAAGAAGTTTTGGAAGTTTAAGTCTATGACGAATCGGGGACTCCGAGTGCTCCTCACACAGAGTGGTTCGAATCTGACTTGATCAAACTTTGTGATGTAGCATGAATAGAGTTTGAGACGAGAAAAGCATAGATAGCTAGAGAGGTTCTTAGGCATTCTTGTCCATCCATTTGGCAAAAGAAAAAAACCAAACAATCAAAACAACAATGGATGTCCTCGAATGAGTAAAATATGCAACCAACATGCTCACACAATAAAATGGCAAATGAAATATGTGACAAAGCATGCACAACCAATTCTAGCATCTATCAAGCAATTTGCGATGACTAGGTCATCTATATATGAGTATATTGACTTAGGAGTCAAATGAGAACATTTGATCATAGGTCATACTCATCGTTTAAGCACAAGTGGGGTTACCACTTTTACATAAAGCATTGTTGTGTTCACACCATTAGAGTTGCTTTAGCTCAATTCTTAGAGTAAAGCTCCCCCTAGATGTGAGATCCCCCCTAAGAGGGATGAACTAACCTTGGGTTTTGTCGATGATGACTTCATGTAGGTGTTGAAGATGTGGATGCTCAATGTTGATGTAGATCATTTGGAGCAATCCTTGGAGTGAGTTGCACTTTCAATACCTACACGGGTTAGTCCCACAAGGAACAAACAAGGATATCCATAGACATAGAGTGATGCACACACAAGATGATGTCTATGAAAGCATTAGGTTACCTTGTCCCTTGTCTTACCAACAAGAGGGTTTGTGACTCCTTGAACTAGTGCAAGATGTGGAAGTTGATTGCACTTGTTCTTGCCAAGATGATAAGAGTGAAGTATGTTGGCGGAGTCACCCTCAAGAACTCTCTAGTTTCTTCTTCGGGATCCACACCATCTTGATGGGAATCCTCGGTGTTGTAGTTGTACTTGATGAAGTGGAACTTGATAAGTAGTCTTGGGAACCCACTTGACCAAGGCCTTAGGAGCTTCTTCAAATGCATCAATTTCCTCTTGAAGCTTGTCCTTGCCTTTTTGCTTGTGGTCTTGTGGTGGAAGATCATCTTGAGCTTGTGTCCCTTTGAAAGAAGTAGGATCATACTTCTCTTGTTGAGGAACAAACTTCGTCTTGGGGTATTGATCTTCTTCCCACTCAACTCCATTGGCATTGAACTTTCGTTCAAAACCAACACCTTGATTCTTCCAGTGCCTTCCTTGCTTGCGTACAATTTCCTCGAAATTGCTTACTTCCGGCAAGGCTCTTGTAAACACCTCTATAATTCCCTTCAATAAGCTATTTTCTTGCTCAAGTGTAACTTGGCTAAGAGAATCATTAGTGGAATCAAGAGAACTACTAGAAGCAACAATATTGGATTTACATGATTATTGTTACTACTAGAGGAAGAATCTTTCTTGTTCTTGTTACTAGACTTGACTTGAGGCATGTAAGTGGATAAGAGTAAACGCTTGGCAATGTAAGAAGAACTTTTCTTGCGAAGATCATCATTGATTGCCTTTAAGAACTCATGCTCTTGCTCAAGGTTGAGCTTTTCAAAACGTAATTTCTCATGAGTCCTTAAAAGTTCTCGATGATCTCCTAAGATAGTTTCATGAGCTAACTTAAGAGTGTTTAGTTCTTTAGTTAGAGACTCAATCTTCTCCTTATCATTGTCATTCGTTTTTATCTTGATTAGCATGATTAATTGATGTTTCATCACAGTATTCATCACTAGAGTTGTCAACAAGTAAATCATCATCACCTAACAAGTCATCTTCATCACTATTGAAATCAACATACTCGGGGTGTGATACCTTTGGGCCTTTAGCCATGAAGCATGTTCCAACTCCTTCATTTGGTGAGTCAAATATGTCGTAGGAGTTGGTTGTCACAAGTGCTAGACCGGCAACACCTTCATCTTGAGTATATTCGGAGTCGGAGTGATAGCTTCTCTCGGAGTGGTTGTCGGAGTCGGAGCCGGATACCCATTCACCAACATGAGCTTGATGTCTTCGTTTTGTGTAGCTCCTTGATGACTTGTCCTTTCTTTCCGAATCCTTGCTTCTCCATGAGGGTCTTCGTTCATAACGATCATCTCTACTCCTTCTTTCTCTAGATGGTGATTCTTCTCTTCTACTTCTTCTCTTGGGAGAATCTTCTCTTCTCTTGTAGGGGGCCGTACACTCATTGGAATAGTGTCCGGGCCTTCCACAATTGTAGCAGTTTCGCTCTCGACTAGAAGATCTTTTGTCATTGTAGGACCTTGACTTGAGCTTCTCTCTTTGCTTCTACTCTTGTAGAACTTGTTGAAGTTCTTCACCATTAAGCTCAATTCTTCATTGAAGGTTTGTTTCTCACTCGATGATGTGGGGGCTTCACATGAGGCTTTGTAAGCACCACTTGATTTGTTGTGAAGTTCCTCTTTATCCTTGAGTGACATCTCATGAGCAACAATTCTTCCGATGACTTCCGTTGGCTTGAGATCTTTGTAATTGGGCATCATTTGGATCAATGTGCACACGGTATCATATTTTCCATCCAAGGCTCTTAGGATCTTCTTGATGATGAATCTATCTGTCATCTCTTCACTCCCTAAGCCGGCAATCTCATTTGTGATAAGAGCAAGCCTAGAGTACATTTCAGCAACACCTTCACCATCCTTCATTTTGAACTTGTCAAGTTGACTTTGAAGCACATCCAATTTGGATTCCTTGACGGAGTCGGTACCTTCGTGCATATCAATCAAAGTATCCCAAATTTCCTTTGCATTCTCAAGACGGCTGATTTTGTTGAATTCTTCGGGGCACAATCCGTTGAAGAGGATATCACAAGCTTGAGCGTTGTATTGCAGCATTTTCAACTCTTCCGCGGCTTCACGGTTCGGTTCTTTCCCATCAAAGAATTCACCTTGCAAGCCAATACACACAATAGCCCAAACGGCGGGGTTATGTCCAAGAATATGCATTTTCATCTTATGCTTCCAACTAGCAAAATTAGTGCCATCAAAGTAAGGACCTCTACGGTGATAATTTCCCTCGCTAGACGCCATACTCTCCTAGGTTGTGAAACCAAGGCTATGACCCAAAAGCTATGGAAATCAAAGCAAATGGAGACCAAAGCTCTGATACCACTTGTAGGATCAAAGTATGTCTAGAGGGGGTGATTAGACTACTTGACCAAATAAAAACTACCTTTTCCCAATTTTAGTTCTTGGCAGATTTTAGCTATTTAACAAGTCAAGCAATCCATCACACAATTCAAGCAAGCATGCAAAGAGTATATGAGCAGGAAAGTAAAGCATGCAACTTGCAAGAATGTAAAGGGAAGGGTTTGGAGGATTCAAACGCAATTGGAGACACGGATGTTTTGTCGTGGTTCCGATAGGTGGTGCTATCGTACATCCACGTTGATGGAGACTTCAACCCACGAAGGGTAACGGTTGCGCGAGTCCACGGAGGGCTCCACCCACGAAGGGTCCATGAAGAAGCAACCTTGTCTATCCCACCATGGCCGTCACCCACGAAGGACTTGCCTCACTAGCGGTAGATCTTCACAGTAGGCGATCTCCTTGCCCTTACAAACTCCTTGGTTCAACTCCACAATCTTGTCGGAGGCTCCCAAGTGACACCTAGCCAATCTAGGAGACACCACTCTCCAAGAAGTAACAAATGGTGTGTTGATGATGAACTCCTTGCTCTTGTGCTTCAAATGATAGTCTCCCCAACACTCAACTCTCTCTCACAGGATATGGATTTGGTGGAAAGAAGATTTGAGTGGAAAGCAACTTGGGAAGGCTAGAGATCAAGATTTCATATGGTTGGAATGGAATATCTTGACCTCAACACAAGTGTAGGTGGTTCTCTCTCAGAAAATATGTATTGGAAGTGTAGGCGTGTTCTGATGGCTCTCTCCACGAATGAAGAGTGGGTGGAGGGGTATAATAGCCTCCACACAATCTAACTGTTACACACAAATCACCAAACTCGGTGGGACCGAATCATGAAACTCGGTCGACCGATTCAGCAATAGTGACCGTTAGGATTTCGGTGGGACTGAGATGCAACTCGGTAGGACCGATATGGTTAGGGTTAGGGCATAACGTAATCTCGGTGACCGATTACACAAACTCGGTGGGAACGATTTTGGTAATAAGCTACAGAGAGTTGGTCAGGTAAACTCGGTGGGACCGATTCGCTCATCTCGGTGAGACCGAAATGTTACAAAAGGGAAACAGAGAGTTTACATTGCAATCTCGGTGGGACCGATCGCTCATCTCGGTAACCGAAACGTTACGAAGGGAAACAGAGAGATTACAATCCCATCTCGGTGAGACCGAGATCCCTATCGGTAGACCGATTTGCCTAGGGTTTGTGGCAGTGGCTATGACATTGAAACTCGGTGGCGCCGGATAGATAGAATCGGTGGGGCCGAGTTTGACTTTTGGTTTAGGTCATATGTGGATGTGGGAAGGTAGTTGAGGGTTTTGGAGCATATCACTAAGCACTTTGAGCAAGCAAGCCATTAAGCAACACCTCATCCCTCCTTGATAGTATTGGCTTTTCCTATAGACTCAATGTGATCTTGGATCACTAAAATATAAAATGTAGAGTCTTGATCTTGAAGCTTGAGCCAAACTTTTTGTCCTTAGAATTTTGAGGGATCCACTTTCCTCATCCATGCCATGCCATTCATTGAGCTTTTCCTGAAATATTAATCTTGGAATATTGGGTAGTAAAGAGCTCAATATGTTTTAAACTTGCCTTGGTGAGAAGAGGTTATTTGATATTAGCTCACTTGATGAATGGAGAACCCAAGCTATGAAAATGCCAAGTTTAAAGAAAAAGTTAAAAGATGGCATGAAAAAGGATACAAAAGCGTGAGTTTAATGTAGGTGATTATGTATTGCTATACAACTCTCGTTTAAGATTTTTTGCAGGCGAACTTCTCTCTAAATGGGAAGGCCCTTACGTCATCGAGGAGGTCTATCGTTCCAGTGCCATAAAAATCAACAACTTCGAAGGCACAAACCCGAAGGTGGTGAACGGTCAAAGAATCAAACATTATATCTCAGGTAATCCCATAAATGTTGAAACTAATATTATTGAAACCGTAACCCCGGAGGAATACATAAGGGACACTTTCCGGAACGTTTCAGACTCCGAAAAGGAATAGGTATGTGGTACGGTAAGTAAACCGACTCCAAAACAGTTCTAATGGCAATATTTCTCCGTTTTGGAATATTTAGAAAAATAGAAAAATAAGAAGCAGTCCGGGAAGGACACGAGGCTCCACGAGGGTGGAGGGCGCGCCCTACCCTGGGCGCCCCCTACCTCGTGGGCACCTCGTGCCTCTCCGGACTCCGTTTTCGTACACGACATTTTGGTCGGTAAAAATTCATTATATAATCTCCCGGAGGTTTTGACTCCCGTATCACGCAATTATCTCATGTTTGTGTTTCGAGCTGTTGCTGCTGCAGATTAGAGTAGGATGTCTTCTCAAGAGTCAGTCGGAGAGCCGGGTGTCTCATCCGGCACCGAGATCAACGACAAACAATCATGTTGACCCCTTTGGGCCAGCAATGGAGGAAGAGATGGAGGCTGATTTGAAGAGGATAGATGCCATGGAAGAGGATCAAGAAGTCACTTCCCGCCTCCAAGCTAGATTCACAATGGGAGAACTGCAGAGCTCAGCTATTCCAAACTCGGTTATCCCTTCCAATGTTAGATTTCTTTCTTATGAGAATATGAAAAAGAGTGTCACTGGTTCTCCCGCAGCTATGCAGCACCCTTGGGTGCAGGGAGCTTTGGCTGTTACAGGAAAACTCCGAAAGGAAATAATGGACCTCAAGCAGCAAGTCAATAAGCTCGAGGAGGAGAATCGTATCTTGAGGGGCATCATCGCCAAGAATCACATCACCATCCCCGAAAAGAGAGACATAATCACATGGGTATGGGCACTCCCCTTGGCAACTGCCAACTTGGGGAGTGCCCCGGTATCGTATCACCATCACTTTTATCTTTACCATTTTCCTTAGTTCGGTCCTTTTGGTAATATCTTGATCTAGTAGAATAAAAGTTCTTAGTATGATCTAGTCGTGAGTTTTGCTTTATAATCCTTCTATGTAATCGAGTCCGTGAGCTATATAATAAAGATTAGTGTTGAGTCAAGGGCTTGATTATTTTTCCATGATCCTAAGGGAACAAAAGAAAAGAGAAAGAAATAAAAAGAAACAAAGAGATCATGTGAGTCTTATGGAGAGTAATGAGCTCACATAGAAAAAAGTATGATGAATAAAAGTTGTTGAGAGTTGACAAGCATAGTTTTGGTTATCGTTGCAATTAATAGGAAGTAATAAAGAAAGAGAGGTATTCACATATAGATATACTATCTTGGACATCTTTTATGATTGTGAGCACTCATTAAAATATGACATGCTAAAGAGTTGACGTTGGACAAGGAAGACAACGTAATGGGTTATGTTTTCTTACATCTGAGATAAATTATATTGTCATGGATTATCCAACATGGTTGAGCTTGCCTTTCCCTCTCATGCTAGGCAAATTCATCGCACCAAGTAGAGATACTACTTGTGCTTCCAAATACCCTTAAACCTGTTTTGCCATGAGAGTCCACCATACCTACCTATGGATTGAGTAAGATCCTCCAAGTAAGTTGTCATCGGTGCAAAGCAATAAAAATTGCTCTCTAAATATGTATGACTTATTTGTGTGGGAGAAAATAAACTTTATACGATCGTGTGATATGGAAGAAATAAAAGCGACAGTCTGCACAATAAAGGTCCATATCACAAGTGGCAATATAAAGTGACGTTCTTTCGCATTAAGATTTTGTGCATCCAACTATAAAAGCGCATGACAACCTCTGCTTCCCTCTGCGAAGGCCCTATCTTTTACTTTTATCTCCTACCTTGCATAAGAGTCATGGTGATCTTCACCCTTCCTTTTTACATTTTATCCTTTGGCAAGCACAACATGTTGGAAAGATCCTGGTATATATGGCTAATTGGATGTGAGTTTTCATGAACTATTATTGTTGACACTACCCTTGAGGTAAATGTTGGGAGGCAAAACTATAAGCCCCTATCTTTCTCTATGTTCGATTAAAATTCCATAGCCATAAGTATTGTGTGAGTGTCAGCAATTGTGAAAGACTATATGATAGTTGAGTATGTGGACTTGCTGAAAAGCTCTTATACATTGACTCTTTCCTATGTTATGATAAATTGCAATTGCTCCAACGACTGAGATTAAAGTTTTTTAGTTTTCAATGAAGTTTACTATTCATACTTGAAATTGTGATTGAATTATTACTCTAGCATAATGAAAGTGCGTTATATCGACTAGAGGGGGGGGTGAATAGGCGATTTTTATGAAAGTCTTCAAAACGTGGAAGTTTCGAAGACAAACAATAGAAATAAACCTATTACCATGCAGCGGAAGGTAGACTACACTAGGCAAGCCAAAGTCAAGTGTTCAATGAAGTGAAAGCACAATGACTAATAGCAGCTAGGTAGTAAGGATCAGGTAGGAAGATATTATGATGCCAATCAGAATAAGCAGTCACTCAGTGAAGACAAGAGATAGTGCAATCTTACAATGACTTCACAAGGACCAACAGTAAGTAAAGGGAAGGGAAGGATGAAACCAGTGACTCGTTGAAGACAATGATTTGTTGGACCAGTTCCAGTTGCTGTGACAACTGTACGTCTGGTTAGGGCGGCTAGGTATTTAAACCTTAGGACACACAGTCCCGGACACCCAGTCCTAAACACGCAGCTCAGGACACCCAGTCCTCACCGTATTCCCCTTGAGCTATGGTCACACAGACCTCGCCCAATCACTCTGGTAAGTCTTCAAGGTAGACTCCCAAACCTTCACAGACTTCATTCACCGGCGATCCACAATGACTCTTGGATGCTCAAAATGCGACGCCTAACCGTCTGGAGGATTCACAGTCCTCAAGTGTAATAAGTCTTCAGATCACACAGACAGGAAGACTTAAGTGATGCCTAACACTCTTTGGCTCTGGGTGGTTAGGGCTTTATCCTCGCAAGGAATTCTCTCTCAAAGGCTTCGAGGTGGGTTGCTCTCAAACGACAAAAGCCGTACTCTAACTCTAAGCAGCCAACCGTTTATGGTTGTAGGGGGTGGGCTATTTATGGCCACTAGGCAACCCGACCTGATTTGTCCGAAATGACCCTGGGTCACTAAGGAACTGACATGTATTCCAACGGTCAGATTTCAAACACACACGGCAACTTTACTTGGGCTACAAGCAAAGCTGACTTGTCCGACTCTGGACAAGATTCGCTCTCATAGTCTTCGCTTGAAGACATATGTTTTGGTTAAGCTTCACTTCAGTCATCCTAACTGGTTCTCTTGGACCCCACTTAACTATACGGTGGTTCCTATGACTCAACAAAGAAGAAAAAGAACTACGAAAGATCTAAGTCTTCGAGCTCCATATGCTTCATGCGACCTCTTCTCGTGTCATAGTCTTCAATGTGAATGTCTTCACATACCACCTTTGACATCAATGTCTTCATACATTTTTAGGGGTCATCTCTGGTAGGAAAACCGAATCAATGAGGGACTTCTACCTGTGTTATCCTGCAATTCTCACAAACACATTAGTCCCTCAACTAGGTTTGTCGTCAATACTCCAAAACCAACTAGGGGTGGCACTAGATGCACTTACAATCTCCCCCTTTTTGGTGATTGATGACAAACTAGTTGAAGTGTTCAACGGGGAATATAATATGTGAGATTGTAAAAGGATAAGGAATTGTCTTCATAAGTTGTAAGGGCTCCCCCTGAAGATGTGCATATAAGTAATTTGCTTTTGGAATGCAAATGCACATGGCAGGTTGTACATGTGGAGATCCTCTTCAACTTATGATGACAATCCACTATGCATGTGAAGATATGTAAAGATAATGACATGCATAATGGAAAATGGACGTCTGCAAAATGATCTAAGTGCGGAATTTATCGTCGCACATGCGGAATTTATCATCGCATCACAAGGTAGCAAATAAGTAGCAGACGACCAATGAGAGTTTAAGCGTTACAACTCAAAGAACCAAATGTATCAAAACGAGAGTTGTAAACACTTGGCAAAATATAAAGTAACCGCCCATAGGGACCCGCTTGAAGACTATCAAACTCATATGCTTCTCCCCCTTTTGTTAGTAAGGACCAAAAAGGTTTGAAGACATAGAGCATCTACTCGTTCCCATGAAGAGTAGGTGAAGCAGCAGGGTCGTCGGTGGTGTTCGGCGGTGCAGAAGAACTCGGAGCAGTGTCGAAGCGTGCTGAAGGAGGGGGTGGTGAAGTAGCATCGTCTTCGTCCTCGATCACGCTGGCATTCACAGTTGCCGCAGAGGAAGAGAACTTAGAGTCTTCAAGAGATGGAGTTTGTCGCAGCACTGCCCTTCGAGGAGGTGTGGAGTCAAACTTGAAGCGTTCAGAGAAGCCATCCTCTTGAAGATCATCTTCAGAGCACATAAGCGTCAGCCCTTTCCATGTGCGTCGAGAGGTTTCATGTGCAACAAAGGCATTCTTGGTGGCAAGATTGCGAATGCGGTTGACATCCACCAAGAGGCTTTGCATTTGGCGCTTCAGCCAGTCATGATGCCTATCCTGTTTCTGATGAAGAGCCACCAGAAGCTCTCGGTCATTGAGAACACGAGTGCGCTTCTTGGGTCGTTGGGCAATTGTGCTTTCGGTGGCTTCAGTAAGGGCAGGATGTGGTGCACGTGTAGTTCCAGCCAAAGGATAAACACGAGTGACTGCTTCAACTCCTTCAATGTTCTGAGAGAAACTTTGATGCTCCGCATTCTGAAGACTAAGAGGCTCCTTGGCAGGCTCAGGATAAATGGCTTCAACGGACATATCCACATCAGGCAGAAAGATCCGATGATTGCGAGCAGATGGCTGATATGAGATAGCGGAGTGGAGTTTAATCAGCCGCATTATCCATGGAGCGTAGAACTTCAAGCCAAAAAGATCAGAGCCTGATGCAGCAAGTTGGCGGATGAAGAAGTCCTGTGCATTGAAGCATTTGCCATGAAGAATATAGAAGACCAAAGTCTTCATTGCACCTTCCAGCTTGGCATGTGGAGAATGTCCTTTGATAGGCCAGAGAGTTCGCCTTATGATGTGATAAATAGTCCTTGGCAGATACTCAAGGTCTTCAACAAAGAACTCCTTAGGATATGCAGCATCTTGTGGCAGGGCTTCATCATACTGAGCATCTGACTCATGTTTGGTTCAGGCTTCTGAAAGATGCTCTCCATAGCTTCACTATGAAACTGACAGCCAGGTTCGTAGAGATCACCAGGAGTGGGAAGACCAGCGAGCTCAATGATGTCAAAGGCTTTGGCTTCGTGATGAACATTTCCTGTCATCCACTCCAGGACCCAAGTCTTCAGATCTCTGTTGTACCCACGGATGTGAAGTGTGGCATAGAATTGGAGTAGCAACTCTTCATTCCAGTTCTCTTGGTCAGTGACAAACGACAACAATCCAACCTCTTTGAAGCAATCCAGAGCTTCTTCCAGACAGGGCAGACCAGCTATTGGTTCGATGTCAAGGCGCTTATGTGGGAAGATGCGACCTTGACTGTACAGAACGCAGGAGTAATAGCTTCGCTATGGATAGCTCCAGAACCGATCAGAAGATATTCTTTCCCTTGAGTAGGGGTTCTTGGAGCTATTGAAGAAAGTGTTGTCTGCTTTGAAGCCTTTGACATTGAAGGATCCAGGTGCTGATGCAGGGCCCGGAAACCTGGGCAACCTTGGAATTGGCTTCTGGACCTGAGGCCTATGCTCAACATGATAGTCAAACTAAGGACCAGCAGCAGGCGCAGGAACTGGAGCAGTAGTATTTGCTTCACTGACTTCTGGTTCTTGGGTTGGTGGAGGCTCCACATTTGCTTCAGCCATGACAGCGTCAGTGGCTTCATTGGTGTTGGTGGTGGCAGCCTCAAGCTTTTCAACCTCCACATGATGAGCTGGAGGGTCGGTCACAATCACGTTCTCCTTGAGAACATCTTCTTGGTGAGACGGGCGTGTAGCAACTATTGGGGTTTCTTCTTCATCGGCTGATGCAGCCGGAATGTTTTCAGCAGCTTTAGCTTCAGACTCGGAGACTGGAGGCCTTGGTCCTTTGCAAAGCCTGTGTAACGCTGGCGACGCTTGTGGAGTTGGAGTTGGCTGGGCCTCGAATTCATCTTCCTCTTGTGCTTGTGGGTGATCAGCCCATGATGCATCCTGAGCAATTGGCGTCAGAGGACGTCCAATGCTGATGAGTTCGCTGTGCGTAAGCACAGGCGATGATACCTGTTGGTGCTCGATCTGAGGAAGAACTGCATCATCTTCAACATGGTCATGGTGACCAATGTCTTCAGCAGCGCTGGGATCAGCTGCTGGAAAGTCTTCAGCTTCATGAGCCTCTGTGGAAGCAGGCTCATGGACAGTCAGCTGGCGCTCTTGGTGTTCGGCAGGGCGAGCCATGGAGATGGGTTCAACAATTAAGGGCTCTGTGGGAGCAGCCCGTTCCTTCTTTGTCTTCCTTTTCTTCTTGGAGGGAGCAGCATCAGAGGCTTCAGAATGTTTCCTCTTTCGGGCTTCAGCCTCAGCAGTCCTTGTCTTCTTCAGTTCTGAAGCGGTAGACCTGGCTTTTGGCTTCGAGCCAGTCATGCTAGTGGGGAAGACAATGGGATCTGCTTCTTGCCTTGGTGTGGGTTCGACCACAGTGGGCTTCTTCTTCTGCTGCTTTGCAGCCATCCTGGGGTCGATGCCAGGACGACCAAGGCCTTGCGCTTCTCAGCCTCATTGTAGGCTTGCACACTCTTGTCAGCCAGGACCTTCATGCGCTCACGAGAACCTTGAGCTTCTGCACGTTTCTTGAGAAAGGCTTCTTTGAGCTCGTGCAGCATAATCTTGAAGTTCTTCACCTCTTGCACGCTGAGCTTGGCCATATGCTTCTTGAACTGAGCTTTCTCAAAGTCAATCTTCTACTTCAGTTCAATGATGCACTGGGCTATAGCTAACTCTGAAGCAATGGCGCCATGGAAGGCAACACTAAGGCCAATGGGAAGTTGCAGATCTTCAAAGCTGAGGTTGGGCGTGTCAAACCACTCATCGATGAAGTCATGGATGATTGCCACGTCAAAGAGAGGCAAATTGTTGAAGATTTCTGCTTCTTCTTTGCTCTTGATCAGTTGCTCAAGAGCGTCATCTGCCAGATCTTCATCACTGGACAGATCAATGGTATCATTGCATAGAATAGCAGTAGCTGTCAGTTCTTGGCCGGTGTGTGGCAGAGGCATCTTGACTTTCTGGGGCTTGGAGATGCGTGACAAATCTTCTGACTGCACACTGTCTTCAGGAGGTGCAGTAGCCAGTGGCTTCGCCCGTGAGATTTTTGGTGCAGAGGCAGGCTTTGAAGCTTTAGGCTGCTTCTTTGGATTCTGCTCTGTAGGCGCTTCATCTGATTCAGCGTCATCTGCAGGCTCATGCACGGCTGTCCCTTGAACAACGATATGAGTGATGAGACCTTCCAAGTTGTAGAAGGGCCCAACAAGATTGGGTTCAGCTTCGCGAGTTCCATCCGCACGGGGAGCAGAGGGACCAGGGTTGAAGTCTAATCCCAAAGACTTCTTGTTTTGCTTCGCTGAGTTCTGGGCAAACTAGAAGTTGCGCTTGAATAGATTGTCGTCATGACACCATAGCAGTGATGATGGGTCAACATCTGCAGGCTGTGGTCCACAGACCATGCAGGGATAGAAGCCTTGTTCAATGGCTTCATCTCTGGAACTGGGTTGAAGATTTTTGTATAGGATGTCTCCCCATGGTCGCTTGATGGCATTCTTTTCAGCATACTCCTTTGTCACAAATCCGTACTTGAACCACTGTTCTGCCCAATATCGTCGAATCCATTGGATTCGTGTCTTGCGCTGATTGTAATCCTCTTCTGGATCTTCTTGTACAGTTCTAAGAGGTCATCGGGCAGATCTCTTGATGTCTCACCTCGACGTTTTCTGCCACCCTTCCTTACTGATTTCTCTGCAGCCATGAACTTTAAACTAAATGGCTACAATACGTTCAAAGGCTTCAAGGGCTTTCGCTTGCTGGACAAATAGGAACTGGCTTCGGGAGAATTTATGTGATGTTGTAAGAATTCAAAGGGGCCGTAAAAAGGAAGTTTTATTTACCACACATAGAACTGCTAGACGGAGTGGAAGAGGAGGCCGAGCAGTCCAATTGTCCGTGCCCTAACTTGGCGACGGAGGACACCTACGGCGACGGCGGAGAAGATGATGTCCGCGGTCGGCGTGAAAACGGCGTCGGAGAGGTTGCGGCAGCTAAGCGCTTCGTCGCCGGTGTCATCGAGGGCTAGCGGTGGCGCTAGGGTTCATGCGAGAGTGGAAGAAGAGATAATGACTGTGGTGTAGCGTGTATTTATAGGGACAGGGGTGGCACAGTGTTATTACACAGGTGCCCCTGGCGATTCACATCTGTCGAACACGTGGCCATCATGCAGCATATCGGAGGTTATTCCACGTCCCACGCACGCCTGGATTGTCGGGTGGTCGTTCCCACTTTTTCGGGTTTCAGGTGAAGGAATTAGCATTGAAAGCGGACTTAATGTTTGTCTCTGTATCTTCTGCTGACAAGGACGCAGAGAAGACAGTTGACAGTTTCAAAAGAATGCATATGATTTGGAGAGATAGAGTTTGAGATAGAAAGCATAGAGAGGTTAGGGTCCGATCACATTCACTTAGTTCAAAAGATTCAACAAGAAGACATAGCTATAAGTGAATGCTGTAGAGGACAGAACACTAGTATATATATATAATCAACATAGTGAAGATAATCATGAAGACATGTTGAGATTGAAGCCAAACCAAATGTGAAGACATAGCAAATGTAACGCCATGAGTGAAACACTTCAAACAGAACATTTGGTGGTGGCGTTACCCACCGTATAGGAAGTATTAGACCCAGACACGGCGCACAATTATCGTGGCGCTCCGAAGTCAAATTCCTCATTAATGTATTCACACTTAGAATGCATGTCTTCATTGATTGAAGATATACTTTACTTCGTGTGTTGCACATCTAAGTCATCAATATGCATAAGTGTTAGGATGTGTGCCTGATCACAGGACATTTGAGGATTCCAAGATATTTAGCTCACACCGTAACTTGCAAAATCTCTTCTCATCCAAGGGCTTGGTGAAGATATCTGCCAATTGCTCTTCAGTGTTGACGTGTATGATATCAATATCTTCCTTCACAACATGATCTCTGAGAAAGTGATGACGAATTTCAATGTGCTTTGTCTTCGAGTGCTGAACTGGGTTGTTGGCAATCTTGATGGCGCTTTCGTTGTCGCAGTAGAGTGGCACTTGCTTCAGATGAATGCCATAGTCTTTGAGTGTTTGCTTCATCCACAGAAGCTGAGCGCAGCAAGATCCAGCAGCAATGTATTCAGATTCAGCAGTGGAGAGAGATACACAGTTCTGCTTCTTTGAAGACCAACATACAAGTGATCGTCCCAGAAAATGACATGTGCCTGATGTAGACTTGCGATCCACCTTGTCACCAGCATAATCAGCATCCGAGAATCCAACCAGATCAAACTCTGAGCCCTTTAGGATACCATAATCCTAGAGTTGGGGTGTAAGCCAAATATCGAAGAATTCGCTTCACAGCTAAGTGATGCGATTCCTTTGGTGCCGCTTGGAATCGAGCACACATGCAAACACTAAGCATAATATCTGGCCTAGATGCACATAAATAAAGTAAGGAACCAATCATGGAGCGGTATACCTTTTGATCGAACTCTTTACCATTGTCGTCGGGACCCAGATGATGTTTGGCTGGCATTGGCGTCGTGAAGCCTTTGCAGTCTTGCATACCGAACTTCTTCAGGCAATCTTTGAGATACTTCTCTTGAGATATAAAGATGTTGTTGCATAGCTGTCGTATTTGAAGACCAAGGAAGAACTTCAGCTCTCCCATCATGGACATCTGGTATTGCTCTTGCATCATATATCCAAATTCTTCACTATATCTCTGATTGGTGCAGCCGAAGATAATGTCATCCACATATATTTGGCACACAAACAGTTCACCATCATATGTCTTCGTGAAGAGCGTGGGGTCAAGGGAACTAGATGTGAAGCCTTTGCTCTTCAGGAAGTATTTGAGTGTGTCATACCAAGCACGAGGGGCCTATTTGAGGCCATACAGTGCCTTGTTGAGCTTGTATACCATGTCAGGATGTTTTGGATCTTCAAAGCCAGGCGGTTGTGCAACATACACTTCTTCTTCAATCTTGCCATTTAGAAAAGCGCTCTTCACATCCATTTGATATAGAAGTATGTTATGATGATTTGCATAGGCCAGCAGTATGCGTATGGCTTCAAGTCGAGCCACAGGAGCAAATGTTTCATCGAAGTCAATCCCTTCAACTTGAGTATATCCTTGAGCAACGAGGCGAGCTTTGTTTCTGACAACTTGACCATGCTCATCTTGCTTGTTGCGATATATCCATTTGGTGCCTATTATATTGTGCTTCCAAGGATCAGGATGCTTAACCAGTTCCCATACATTATTCAGCTCAAACTATTGAAGCTCTTCTTGCATAGCTTGAATCCATTCAGGTTCCATGAAGGCTTCTTCAACTTTCTTGGGTTCTATTATTGAGACGAATGCGAAGTGCCCATAGAAATTTGCTAGCTGTGTTGCCCTAGAATGAGTGAGCGGACCAGGTGCATTTATGCTATCAATTGTTCTCTCCATCTGCACTTCATTTGCAACACGAGGATGCACCGGGCAAAGATTTTGCTCTTGCTGATCATTGTCATTGTTAGAGGGATTGTCTTCAGGCTGAGCATTGTCTTCAGGTTGATCAGGTGCGGAGATGATAAGTTCCTCATCAGGTTGATCTTCAGAGGGTATGATTTCTCCGGATCCCATAAGTTTGATTGATTCACTGGATGGAACTTCATCTAGCACATTTGGCAGGTGCTCTCTTTGTGAACCATTAGTCTCATCGAACCGCACATCCACTGTTTCAACCACTTTATAATGAAAGAGATTGAAGACTCTGTAGGAGTGCGAATCCTCTCCATATCCAAGCATAAAACCCTCATGTGCTTTTGGTGCAAATTTTGAAGTGTGATGTGGATCCTTGATCCAGCACCTGCCGCCAAATACTCTGAAGTAACTGACGTTTGGCTTTTTGCCAGTGAGAAGCTCATAAGATGTCTTGTTCAGAAGCTTGTGAAGATAAACATGGTTGATTGTATGGCATGCAGTATCAATGGATTCAGGCCAGAATTTTCTTGGAGTCTTGTATTCATCAAGCATCGTTCGGGCCATCTCAATCACTGTTCTGTTCTTGCGTTCGACGACGCCATTCTGCTGTGGCTTGTACGGAGCTGAGAATTCATGTGTGATGCCCAAAGTGTCAAGATATGTATCAAGGCCAGTGTTCTTGAATTCAGTGCCATTGTCACTTCTGATGTGCTTTATCTTGGCGCCATAGTTGTTCATTGCTCGATTGGCGAAGCGTCTGAAGACATCCTGCACTTCAGTCTTGTAGACGATTATATGCACCCAAGTATATCTAGAATAATCATCAACAATGACAAAGCCATAGAGATAAGCAGTAGTAGTAAGAGTTGAGTAATGAGTGGGACCGAAAAGATCCATGTGGAGCAGTTCGAAGGGTCGAGTTGTTTTCATGATTGTCTTTGAGGGATGCTTGGCCCTCGTCATCTTTCCTGCTTCACAGGCACCGCATAAGTGATATTTCTTGAACTTGACGCCCTCGATGCCTATGACATGCTTCTTCTTTGCAAGGGTGTGCAGGTTCCTCATGCCAGCATGCCCTAGTCTTCGATGCCAGAGCCAGCATTCTGAAGCTTTTGCCAGAAGACATACTGCAAGCTGTGGCCCTGCTGAGAAATCTACCACGTACAAATCATCTTTCCTATACCCTTCAAACACTAGAGACTTGTCAGATTCCATTAGAACAAGACAACGATATTTTCCAAACATCACGATCATATTTAAATCGCAAAGCATTGAGACAGACATTAAGTTGAAGCCAAGGGATTCAACAAGCATGACTTTATCCATGTGTTGATCCTTTGAGATTGCAACTCTACCTAGACCCAATACCTTACTTTTACCAGTGTCAGCAAATGTGATGTGACTATTGTCGGATGGACGTAAGGTTGAGTCCATAAGAAGACTTCGCTTGCCAGTCATGTGATTTGTACACCCACTGTCAATAATCCATTCTGAAGCTGCTGGTGTCGTACCCTACAGTGCAATTAGGGGGATAGGATTCACGAAGAGAATTGTGAAGCAAAAACATTTGACGAACCAGTGGGTTATGAAATCTTAGATCGAGATTAGGACTGGTAGGGAGAGTAGCAAGCGATTCAGGAACGAAGTACATAATAAGACCATTCGAGCATTTGATCTTGCGCCCTACAAGATGTTTAAGGTCCCCAGCAATAGCGTCAGACGATTTTGGTTTTCTGCTGGAGACCCTTCCCTGCAAAAGAGAGTTAAGCTTTCTTAACCACCCACATCTTCAAGGGTGGCTTAGAAGCAATAAGTCTAAGTGCAGCAGCTGAGAACTTTGGCTTTGGAGACCTAGTAAAAAGTCTTGCAGGAGGACAATAGTACTCATAAGAATAAGCAGAATAGTTCTTGGTCTCATGAACATGGCGGTTTGATGAACCGTGCTCATATTCATAGGCCTGAGTATGGCTTCCCTGCAAAACATTTGCGTTAGTGCGACTCAGGTGAGTCCTCTGTCTGTATGAAGCCTTTGGACCGTATGAAGCCTGTGGTCTGGGGTTTGTCTTCTTCACTTGTGGTGTCATGATGACATTCACAGGAAGATTCTCCAGACACCTTTTCGGTACCCAGATCTTCTTCATAGGCGGTCCATTCCTGCAGTTAGTACCAATATACCTGGCAAACACTTCACCATTCTGATTCTTAAACAGTTTATAGTTTGCATCAAAGGATTCATCAATGACGATGGGATTAGCACAAGTGAAGCCAGATAGGGTGGATGGATCTGCTAAAGGTTCCTTTGCAGCAACCCATGTGGTTTTGGGGTACTGCTCAGGTTTCCAGTAAGAGCCATCAGCATTCATTTTCCTTTCGAACCCAACACCCTCTTTCCTAGGGTTTCGGTTCAGAATCTGCCTTTTGAGGACATCACATAGTGTCTGATGCCCTTTGAGACTTTTGTACATCCCTGTTTCAAGCAATGTCTTCAACCTAGCATTCTCATCAGCAATACAGTGGTATCCTCAGTAGAGGGGTTAGTTCCCACATCAACAGTTGAAGATATTGCAACAGTAGCAGCAGTAGAACATTCAGCAACAGAAGTAGCATTATCACGCTCAATGCATTTAAGACATGGTGGTTCAAATCCTTCCTGAGCGGAACTGATCTGTTTGGCGCGAAGTGACTCGTTTTCCTTTTGAAGATCTTCATGAGCCGCTCTCAATTTCTGAAGATCTTGCTTCCTTTGAAGATAATCATAGGAAAGCCTTTCATGAGTTGTTGAGAGCGTTTCATGACGACCTTCAAGTTCCTCATACTTAACATGAAGGTTTTTTATGTCTTCAATTAAGGACTGAGATCGAGTCATTTCAGCGTCTAGCAGATCATCGCTTTTGTCTAACAGTTTTTGAATATGTTCCATAGCTTTCTGTTGTTCAGTTGCAATTTTAGCAAGTGTTTTGTAGCTGGGTTTGAAATCACAATCAGAGTCATCTTAACTAGATGTTTGATAGTGAGTGGTGCTTGTGTTTACCTTGGCACCATGTGCCATGAAGCAGTAGGTAGGAGCGGAGTCGTCCTTGTCATTTGCATCGGTGTCGGTGATGAAGTCGTTGTCTTCAGTGTTGAAGATGGACTTGGCAACGTATGCTGTAGCCAGACTCGCACCCCAGAATCGAACTCCTCCTCAGACTCCACCTCCACCTCTCCTCAGAACGACTCCTCTCTGAATCCATTTCCTTGCCAACAAACGCACGGGCCTTGCCAGATGAGCTCTTCTTGTGTGATGAAGACTTGGAGGCATACTTGGAAGAAGACTTTGAGTATTTCTTCTTCTTCTTGTCGTCGGAGTCATACTCCTTGCTCTTCTTCTTCTTCTTCTTGTTTCTCATTGTCCCACTGCAGGACACTCAGAGATGTAGTGGCCAGGTTTCTTGCACTTGTGGCATGATCTTTTCTTGTAGTCATAAGCAGAAGCTTCATCATTCCTTGAGCTTGATCATGAAGACTTTCTGAAGCCTTTCTTCTTGGTGAATTTTTGGAGCTTCTTCACAAGCATAGCAAGCTCCTTTCCAATGTCTTCAGGATCATTAGTACTGCTGTCGGATTCTTCTTCAGATGTGGAGACAGCTTTTGCCTTCAAGGCACGAGTTCGCCCATAGTTGGGACCGTAGATATCTCTTTTCTCAGAAAGCTGAAACTCATGTGTGTTGAGCCTCTCAAGTATGTCAGACGGATCGAGTGTCTTGAAATCAGGACGTTCTTGAATCATCAGGGCTAGGGTGTCAAACGAACTGTCAAGTGATCTCAGGAGTGTCTTGACGACTTCATGCTTGTGATCTCAGTAGCGCCGAGGGCTTGAAGCTCATTTGTGATGTCAGTGAGTCGATCAAATGTGAGCTGGACATTCTCATTGTCATTTCTCTTAAGCGGTTGAAGAGGTTGCGAAGGACACTGATTCTCTGATATCTCTGGGTTGAGACGCCTTCGTTGACCTTTGAGAGCCAGTCCCAGACTAGCTTAGATGTTTCCAAAGCACTCACGCGGCCATACTGTCCTTTGGTCAGATGACCACAAATGATATTCTTGGTAGTAGAGTCCAGTTGAACGAACTTCTTGACGTAAGCAGCAGTGACACCTTCTCCAGCCTTGGGAACGCCGTTCTCGACGACATACCATAGGTCGACGTCAATGGCTTCAAGATGCATGCGCATCTTATTCTTCAGTA